>NC_000068.7:76805333-76920333 GCF_000001635.26 Mus musculus
AGATCCTGTGGCCCCACCCGTTCTAACTCTAGGCAAGAATTTAATGATAATAGATTTTCCCCTCTGGGTAAATCAAATGCAAGGTTTTCAGGAATCTACCTTTAAGTCTACTTTAGTAGAGTTTTTGCATTAGAATGAAGAGTCACTTTTCTTTTCTAATAAAGAATTCCTAGTTTGACTCCCAAATAAGAAAGTAACTATACTAGACTGGTTAGGAAAAAAAATGTATATATTAAAACAAGAAACTTGAGATAAACCCAGTCCTGGTTTGGTATTTAAAGACTTTGTTGTGTGGCTCCTGCTATAGTTGGAAAGTTCTGCTGCCTTTCCTAGTTAACCACAGAAACTAAAGGTCATGGCCCTTACCTACCACACGACTGTTACAGAGCCATGACTTCTTTAGTAGAATGCTAATTTTTTTTTTTTTCAAGAAGGTTTCTCTGTGTAGCCCTGGCTGTCCTGGAACTCACTTTGTAGACCAGGCTGGCCTCGAACTCAGAAATCCGCCTGCCTCTTCCTCCCAAGTGCTGGGATTAAAGGCGTGTGCCACCACTGCCCTGCATAGAATGCTAATTTTTTAAAACCTGTTTTCAAACATCTACATGTCTTCTAGTACAAATATCTAATGTCTTCTAGTACCCCAGCTTCTTTGTGAGACTAAATCCCCTTCTGTTGATTTCTGGCTCTGAGCCCTTAAAATCGGATTTGTATGAAAGTTTTACATATGGTCAGTATTATTTCTAGAGTGTTGAGCAATGTGAAAGCCACAGAACAAGGAATCACCCTGTATTTTTCTTTGTTCTATTTTAAGAAATCGAAATGCACAGCGAATTACATGCAAGCTAATTTGAATTATCACCTCTATTGTACAGGGTTTGCATAAGTTTAATTTCCTGATCCAGACAGAACCCTAGAGGTACATACATAGGTCAGTCACTTGTAGGCAAACTGTAGTCAACTTTAGGCAAATTGTATTTGGGTCTATCTGAAGAAATGGCTCAGCTGTCACTTTGGGGTTGAATATTGAGCGTCAGGAATGTTAGTAAAAGCTGAAGTAGTTTACTGAAACTTCTCACGAGTTTATTCATTTACACACAGGGTTCCGGCACCCTTCTTTCTCCCCTGTCCCGCCAGCTGCACTTTAAATAGTCCCCCTTGCATTCCAGAATTTTCACAGCCCAAAGCACTTGAGTGTTAAAAATAGCCTTGCAGAACTGCTAGAAGAGAAAATCTGCTCAGAAGTTATCTCTCCGGCTCTATCAGTTGCCTGAAATGGAGTTCCAGTCTCCTCTTAGTCTGCTTATATGCAGAACAGTAGATAGCAAGGAAGGAGTCAGAAAAGTTAATGAGCAGCCCCATTGCCAAGAGCCCAGTTAGAAAGCCCCTTTTGCTCCAGGCTATGTTTTCAGCACTCCCACAAGCTAGCCTTCATGGCTACTGAACATCTGCCTCTTTTATTCCTGTCTCAGAAAAACTACAACCTGATCTTTTAAAAACTATTGTCTCTAATTTAGTAAAAAAACAAAAAACAAAAAACAAAAAAACATCTATCCTTAGGTTAAACCTAACATAAAAATGAAAACTCCACCTTACAGTTTCAGCAGAAATCAAGTTAGAGGAAGGAAAGAATGTGAAGACTGTGAAGGGAACATTAGAAAGAACAAAGCAAAGGTCAGTGAAAGCAACAGTACGGGGAAAGTCAGAACACCAGCGGGCGCCTGCTTTACCTTATCGTTAGGCTCCAGCTTCTTCCCTTTGAGGTACCATTCCACTGGGATATCCTCATAGGAGAGCTCGCAGTCAAAGGTGGCCGTTTCCCCTGCGGTCACTGTAACATCCTTTAGAGGCCTCAGCAGACCAATTACCCGTGCTTTGCGAGAGGAAACAAAATGCCTTGTGTTACTCATTCTGGAATTCCCCAAGGATAAATAGATTTAGTTCTTCATTTCCATGGTTGTTTTCTTCAAGAAGGAAAGAGCCACAAGACTGGCTGCGGCTTTAACGTCCATGTATGCGTGGCCCCGTGGTGCTGAGAAGGGGAGAGCTGATAGCCAAAGAGCTGGTATTTGTAGGAGCCCCTTCTTCAGATATACAAGGTCAGCAAGAAATCTGCGCTGCATCTGTCTCTCTGCCAGGCGTCAAGTTCCTCTTGCTACATAAGGTATGTGACCTCCAAAATAACTAAGGCTCTGATTGGGAGAGGCAAGGGGTCCTTGGCCCCACAGCCTGTCCATGTCCATCAACCACTTTGCACCTTCCAAAAATGGGAGCCTAACTTTTCTGCCTCCCTTCTCGAGTCAAAAATGCCCACACAGCAAAGGTCTTCTCCATGGGGCTACAGTTGGAGAGTCAGAGTGAAATGGTGTTTTAGAATCTTTAATTCTCAATCTTTATTGCATATTTGTATATTTCGAAGGATTGCTAGAGAGGGAAAACCGGACTCACTTAATTTGTTGCTTTTGTTCAAATGACAAAGTCACCAAAATTATCAAGACTGCAGCATCTGAAGGACTTTTATATCAGGAGGTCAAAAAGCAAATACGAGAAAGCCGATTTTTGTACATGAGTAGCATTTTCTAATCCCAATTAATTTCACATGTATTCATTTTTTAATGGAAATCTGGAGTTAAATTTTATCACACACACATAAAACTCACGTTTAACTCGGAGGTGGGCACTAGATTTGACATTGGCAGCTTGGAAATCTACACCTCCAGTCTGGTCTAGGCGGCAGTTGTGTAAGATAAGGACGTGGATCTTGCCTTCTTCTTTAATTTCACATTCCTGTGCCAAAGACGAGAAAGATATTTCACAGTGAGTAATGTTGAGATCTTTCCCCCCGACATAGGTATAGAATATAATTTATAAAAGGATGGTACAAATAAATGATGATATACACAATTTTATGCATGAAATATAGCTACTGGATGCTGTCAGGAAAACTTCTTTTAGCTATGTAATTAACTAGAAACATTATAGAATTCTTATACTGTGCTGGATACAAATCAATATAAAGGTGACCTTCCAAGTCCATTCATAGATCCCAACATCTCCCTTTTGCTACAGGTCCCACATAGAACCCGATAGCATGTTTTAAATGCCCTGCGTGCACTCTGACTTTTCGCCTGTTCTTTTCCATCTCACACCATCCCTCTTAAGTGCTGACAGGTTCAGAAATAGCCGTACAGGTGTTTGGAGCAGTGCCTCTCCCTTCAGTTTCCAGTTGGCATGTATATCATCTTCAGAGATCTCAGTTTCAAAGCGGGCCGTCTCGGTCTCCATCACCTCCACGCTGTACAGGGGTCGCACCAGTTTAATTTCCCGATCTGAAAAAATGAAGGGTCATCATGTGTCATTAGTCTCTGGCAGAAATGACTCCCATGGCTTCTAGGAGGAGACTCATGGAAATTTCCTCACCTTCAATGTCCAGCTTCCCAGAGGTCTGGTCTGTCCCACAGTCACAGGTATATTGGCCGATATCTGATTTCAAGGCCTTCTTCAGGATCAGCATGCGTTTCTTGCCGTCAGCCTTGATAACAACGTTTTTAGACGGCTTAATTTCCTTCCCGTCCTTAAACCATTTCACGGGTGCGTCTGCTTTGCTGATTTCACACTGAAGAATCACTTCATCCTTCTCCACGCCTGTGTAATCTTGAAGCTTTCCTGTGAAGTATGGGTCTCCCTCTGCAGGTAAAGATTCAGTGGAGAACTGTCATACACCAGAAGAGGTGGGGATCTCTGAGAAGGTTCGTTGGCATCTCAGAGAGTTCCAAGTACGCTTTAAAATGGTACCAAAAACACCAAACTGTTCATCATTTGTTATCTTCAGTTTCTAAACATTGGAAAGAGACTCACTGGACAGGACTTAACATGATTAGACTCATCTGCAGAATGTTTGGACTTTAAAAAAATTACCAATAACTCATGCAGTTGAGCGTCTATGCGTGCTCCTTTGTAATTTGTCCAATATTCCAAGTTCTTATCCATTCTTATTAGGTCTTTAAGCTTCAGGTATGGATTATTTCCTTTTATCAACAGTTTGCCATGAGTATGTATAGTTTGCCATGACTCACTCTCTCTCTCTCTCTCCCTCTCTCCCTCTCTTTCTCTCTCTCTCTATATATACACATATATATACACATATACATATATATGTGTATATATATATATGTGTGTGTGTCATAAATGGATTTCTTATAGAAAGGATCAAGGAGAATTTCTCTCTGTAGAAATTTGAAATTCTACTACTACTCTGAGATAATTTTGGTAAAGGAAGGAGAAAGTATTTAAGCATACTTATTTTACATGACAAGTCAGTTTTAATCTGAGTTTTGCAATTTTGTGGGCCTAAGAGAATGTTAAGCACCTCGTCTGTCTGTAGTCTTGGGTAAATGTATTTCGGAAACACACTTGACAACGCATGTGGTTTCTCAGGCATACTTTTATGCAGTGTTACCCTCAGAAGACTATTTCACATCATACACACCCCACCCTTTTCTGTTGAATTCAGAATGCCTACCCAGCACAGTGAGCTTAGCCTCTGAACTTATCCCCATGGCCTCCACTCTAATTTGGGAGGTGTCGTCAATAGACAGGTCTTTGAACGTGATGGAGTGTGTTTTCCCTTCATCATGCATGGAGACCCGCTTGCTGGTGTGCAGGCGCTGGTCGTTCTTGAACCAGCTCACTGGGATGTTGTCATGGGACAGCTCCACAGTAAACACGGCATTTTCCCTTTCTTTGGCTGTCACATCCTTGAGTGGGGTCAGGAATTTGAGACGGATTCCTGTCAAAGAAAAGCCAACTCATTATTTCCATCTCTTAACAGAGGAATATAAAATTAAATGGAAAAAACATTATTCTATAGGCAGCCTATATAACAATGATGATGACATGAAGACAACAACAACAATGATGACAAACTACCTTCAATGATCAGTTTGCCGCTTGTGCGTTTATCTTCAGCTTCAAACATGTATTTGGCCTCATCTTCAAAAGCTGCTGACTTGATCACCAATGAATGCCTGGTGCCATCCTTGATGAGCTCAAATCTGTCATCACCAGTGATTTCCTGGGTTCCTTTCAGCCAGCGGAATGTTTTGGGCTCCCTGGATACTTCACACTCAAACTTCGCCTCATCTTTCTCAAAGACTTTGACGTCACTCAGAGGGGTGATGAAAATGAGCGGCAGTTCTGAAAGAGAAACCAGAGCAGACTACATCAGAGCATGCTCGCCTTCACCCTCATCAACTCCGGGTCTTAGCACGGAACTTTGCACAGAAAATACTAGAAGGTGCCTCCGTGTATGGTGTACCTTTCACTTTCAGGTTGGCTGCTGATTTAGCGTTGGCGGCCTGGAAGGATATCTCCCCGGTCATATCCAGCTGACAGTTATACAGAACCAAGACATGTTTCTTCCCATCTTCGATGATTTCGCAGTCCTATGAAGAGAGAACATACACGGAATTTACACATATGGGACCTCCTGCAAGCCACCAAGGAATTGTACTTTTGGGAGAGAGGGACCTGGAAAACAATCTGACCCTCCTATCCGATCTGCTCATCTGAGCTGACTTACAGGAGAAGCAGTCAAAGGCTCTCCCTTTAACTTCCACTGGCCATGCACGTCAGGTTCAGACAGTTCAATTTCAAAGCGGGCGGTTTCACCCACAAACACTTCCACGCCGTACAGGGGTTTCTCCACTTTTATGAGTCGAGCTAGAAGCAAACGAAGTTTTGTGAGTGGGACCGAGTCACATACATTGCAGTCTCTGAGATGGAAAGTTTCACACTTGGGGGGTAACTCACCCTCAACAGTGACGTTGGCCTTGGTGGTGTCTGTACCGCAGTCGCACACATATTCCCCTTTGTCTTTGAGCTCTGCCTTCTTGATCTTTAAGATGCGGCGCAGGCCGTCGGTCTTGACAGAATGTTTGGGCGAAGGCACAATCTCTTCCCCGTCTTTGAACCATTTGACCGGAACATCTTTGCTCACTTCACACTTAAGAATGATCTCGTCCTTCTCCACGCCAGTCTTGTCGTGTAATTTCACGGTGAAGTAGGGATCGGCCTCTGCCAGAGACACCCATCATATCATCAGAGAACATGTGGGCACTGAAGACCATCAAATAATCTAGGGCTGGGCATAGAGAATTGCTACCCGTTCGTTCGGAAGCTGGTCCCACTTACCCAAGACCTTCAGGTTGGCTGTAGAGCTGAGGTTCTTCACTTGAGCTTTGATCTGTGAGATATCATCCAGTGTGGTCTCCCTTATCTCCAGCTTATAAGTCTTTCCCTCAGAAGACATGAGCACTGTCCTGGTTGTGTGTAGCTTGACATCGTTTTTGAACCAGACCACGTGCATTTTTTCATGAGAGAGCTCACAGACAAAAGTTGCTGTTTGGCCTTCTTTTACTGTTTGATCTTCCAGTGGTGATATGAACTTAAGTCTTATGCCTACAGGACAAGCAAGTAATGCATTCAGGAATGCAGGTCACCTATATAAAGAGCCTACTCTACTATGTGACACATGAGTCCTTTAGCTGTTTGTTTGAGATGAGATTATTTTTTATTTTAAAAGCTAAATGTTTTGTTTGGGAGGTGTGTTTTATTGTGTGTGTGTGTGTGTGTGTGTGTGTGTGTGTCGTATATAATACTGGGAAAGTAATGGTGGACATTTGCCTCTACTACTTGGCATCTTGTCTTAATTAATCAGGAAATAAAAGTAGGATATGGACACACTGAATAGAGCATTCGGAGCTCATCAATGGACTGTTACCTGTCACAAATAATTGTGCTGACGTCTTCTTGCCCTCCACCTCTGCAGTATAGACTCCTTCATCGTCAAACTGAGAGTCGTTGATAACAAGAATGTGTTTCTTTCCATCAGCAATAATATCAAATTTGTCAGATGCCTTGATTATATCAGGCCCTTTAGACCATATGACATTTGCCTCTCTGGTGAGGACACATTCAAACCGAGCCTGTCTCTTCTCTGGGACAGTCACATCCTTCAGGGGTACAGCAAAGTCAAGCTCGATTTCTGAAAACAAAAAGTTAAAAAAAAAGTTTCAGATGCAGAGGGAGAAGTGTGGGGGGGGGGTGGTAGTATGAGCCCACTTGGAGGGTTTTAAAGTCCCAGACCTTTGACTGTCAGAATGGCAGTTGTGATCGCATTGCAAGCCTGGTAGAGGACTTCGCCAGCTTGGTCCAGTTTCACTTTGTGCAAAGTTAAGAAGCGCTTCCCACCTTCAGCTTTGATTTCACAAGTCTGCAAGCAACAAAATGGCCACTTTCGTGACTATTTGCATGACACAAGTTTCCCTAGAGAATATTTCTGATTTCACAATATAAACATATATGCAAAGCTTGGACATTAGAATCATTCACCAAATTCTACCCAAGTTGTCCACAAAGAATGCAGTAAATAACTCCCCTCCTTTGAGAGTATAGAAATCCACATGCACTGTTGCTAAGTGAAGCCCGCATATCAAACTAAAAGGAGCGATTTTACGATTTTACGTGACTGGTAACTTCAAATGGGAGGCACTCACAGGCGAGGGCCGCAGAAGCTCGCCCTTCAGCTTCCACTCCCCAGGAATGTCTTCCTCTGAGATTTCTGCATCAAAGCTGGCACTTTCCTTCTCATAAATGGTGACATCTTCTATCGGCTTAAGTAGCTCAACTTCGCGCTCTGTATCAGAGACAAAGCAACGCAATGCTTTAGACAATTTAGCCACACGCCACATTTTAAAATTAAGAATCTCACGATGTGTCTATTATGTTTTGATCAAATCCATCCCCTCCAATTCTTGTCTTATCCACTCCTTTTGCCTCCCAACATCCCATTTTAAAAGACAGAACTACTGAGTCTGCCTAGTGCTACCTCTGTGTGCCTGGGTGTAGGTTCATCTACTATTTCATTTTTGTATTTTTGGCGTGTTATTTTGCTTTACGCACACATAAAATTGATCTCGAAGAGCAACAGGTAAGATTCATATACCTCCAAGTGTCAGCTTTGCTGGGTATCTTTTCCCTTCAATTTCCACTGCATACTCATCAATATCTTCTGGCATAGCATTCTTAACCTTGAGAAAGAGGTGGTTTCCCTCTTTCAGTATCTCAGTCTTGTCGTTTGGTTCCAAGGGGATCTCGTCATAGCCTTTGAACCACTTAATGTTTGGCGTGTCCTTGGCTATGTCACAGGTGAAAACAGCTGTTCCCTTGGGCTTCACATGCTGATCTCGGATAGGTTTCACAAGCCATTCTCTAATGATTTCTGTTGGAGACAAAGTGAGAGTGGAATGAGTCCTTCAGGAGATTTCAAAAGTAGGAAAAATTCATAAAACCGGATGTAACTCTTTTATGCTATACTGATAATCCTCCTTTAAGATAAGGTATCAATGAGACTTCTGGTCTTTAGGCACTGAGAATCAGTTGTTCTATTTGCTTGGCATAAAAAGAACAATTTCCTAGCTACATGTATATATGTATTATATGTACATATGTATATTTGTATATATGTGTGTGTGTGTATGCCTGTATATGTGCATACATACATACATATAGATGTTATATATGTATATACACATAGTAAGTTCTTATATATAAAGTATACATATACATATGTATATGTGTATATCTATGTATGTGTGTATATACATATACATATACATATACATATACATATACATATACATATTCTGTAGTATATCTATTAGATGTAGGTCTCACTTTGTTTCCTATATTGGTCTCAGGTTCATCTGCTCAAGCAACCCTCTCCCCTCTGCTCCACATGTACTCACCTACTACTTTTACACAAGAAGAACATTCCAGGTTGTTGGCATTTTCCACAGTCACAGTGTATGTTCCGGCATCAGTGTCATCAGCATCATTGATGGTCAGGGCCCGCATCAGGCCAATGACACCAGGCACGATCCTGCCAGGTTTCTCCACCACAATCTTACCATCCTTCCTCCAGACCACATCGCGTTCTTTGTTCAACTCACAGCTCAAGTACAACGGCTGCCCCTTGACCACCGTGACTTCCTCCTCCAGTGTTTTCACAAAGCGCACAGGAAGTTCTGTGGAGAATTTCAATTAGATTTAGAGTTTTCAATAAATGTTGCTACTGAGGTCTCTTTTGCAAAGCTGAATATAGCTCATGTGCAGAACTGAAAGTTACCTTCTACGATGAGCTTAGCAGTGGACGTCTTCTCTTTATTTCCCAAGCGTAGCACACAGGTGTATTCACCAGCATCAGACAGCTGAACGTCGATAATGTGCAGCTTCCTGTCTTTGCCGTCTGCAATGAATCTGTGCTTTGGGCTCTCACGGATGTTGCTGCCGTCCTTCATCCAGGTTGTAATGGCAGTGGATGGGGAGACCAAACATTCGAAGATGGCAGAAGAGCCCACAGACTCTGCCTCTGTCAAAACGATGTCTTTGATTTCTTTCACGAATTTCAGTGGCACGGCCTTGAGTTGGTAAGTGAACGGAGCTTCGTCTGGAGGTTTCTCTCCACCGCTTCCTGGTCTGAGCTTTTTCCTTTCAGCTTCTATTGGTGAAGGAGTCTTTTTGGCTACACCTAATTCAGAATAAAGTGAAGAGTTAACTGGGCATCTCCGTAGGCATCACAAAGTCTATGTGAAGTGATGAGACAGGAACAGAGAAATAAAAACTTGTCAGTTGTGCTGGAGAGGCAGCTCAGCAGTGAAGAGCACTGACTGCTCTTCCAGAGGTCCTGAGTTCAATTCCCAGCAACCACATGGTGGCTCACACCCATCTGTAATGGGCTCTGAACCTTCTTCTGGTGTGTTTGAAGAGAGCAAAGTGTACTATACTCACATAAAATAAATTAAAAAAAAAACAACTTATCAATTGGCTAGAAATAATGGGCACATTTCATTTTCTCAACTTTCAGTTCTGTGTATAAAATATCCAGATTAATGTACAACTAACACACACATATTATATATAATATATATGTGTATGTATAATATATGTGTGTTTATATATGTATGTATATATATGAATAAAAAATCAAGATATGAATTCATCATGGTAAAGTTTGTTCTTTTAATAGTATCTACTTGAATAATACTAGTAGAATAGAATTTGAAAACATTCCCCCTTGAGTGTAAAGTCTTGGGATTCGTGAGGCAAAATGCTAGGTCTGAGGGACATGAAACTCACCTTTGATGGGACCTTTTGGCTTGGCAGCCTCATCCTTAGGTTTGGCTTCTGAAATTAAAAAGATTGGCATTTGTGCATTTTTCATACTTATCAGTATGATCCCTTATCTGGGATGAGTCATGTTCTTGGTTATAAATATTAATATATAAATAGAAACCAGTTTCTTTTATGGAAAATAAATTAAATTATACTAAAGAGTTCAAACATCAGTAGTGAGTATTTTAAGTTTGGGCCTAGTTTCATTAAATATATTCACAAAATTGTGATACCATCAGTATTTATATAATCTTAATATTCAGTAGTTTTTAGTGTCACTATAAGACACACGGGTATGATTTGTCCCATGGGATCCTCGTTTATGTTTCATGAAAGTTTGTCTCCTAGAATTCCATCACTACAAAACACCCATTAGTTAATCTCAAAGGAATATGTAAGAAATGCCTTGTGGGACTACAGAGCAGAATTAAAACAAAATATGTATCTCCTGGGTGACTTATTAGGTGGAGTATATCAGACGAAGAAAATGTAAGAGTTTAACCATACAGCCCAGGATTTGACAGGATGCTCGAACTTTAATCCAGTGTGAAGACATTCATACAAGTTAGCAAAAATAGAATTGCAGGATCCATACCTGCTTTCTTCCCAACCACAGGCGCTGTCACGGGGGCAGCGATGGGAGTGGGTGCCGGCTCGATGGGTGGAGCTTTCATGGTTTTCACCTCTGTGGAGAGAAGATGCCCACTGTATTAAGGCAGCCACTTGGCACCTCCTAGGATAACTATGTTTGGTGGCCTATTGGCCTTTCATGATGTAATGCTGAGGTCTCCAAAAACCTAGTTTTTCTAAGAGTGCTATCTAATAAGCATATTGAGATATCAGAAATCACTTTGACGCACAATGATTTTCATGTTGTTTAATGTATATCACTTTAATCTAAAATAATCCTTTTTTTTTTCATTTGCTACATGCCATTTATGTGGATCTTGAAGAACATGTCAGGAGTAAGCTTGTTTACCTGGCTCAGGCTTTGGCTTTGGTTCAGGTCCAGGGAGAGGTATCGCTGGCTTAATTTCAGGAACTAAAATAATTCACAGAAATAATCAGGTTATAGCAGTACTTTGTAAATTTTTCACAAAGTCAGAACTATAACTAAGCAAATTTAATATACACGAGAACATTAGTATTTATACATATATGGCTATCAATATATATTTATATACACATATAGTTATCAACAAAATATTAAATATAGCAAAACTGGATTGGATTGAAGTTGCTATTCATCTCATTACTCATGCCTAGTAACCTATTTAACATGTATGCTATTATTAGCAAATTGCACAGGAAAGTGAGGAAGACAGAATGCCTGTAATGCCTGGTCAGGATGTCAGGATGACGATACTGGGATGCTCTGTGGATGCACTCTTAGAGACAACCAGGAACGTGTCGGGAGAATCATACCTTTGGCCGGTTCTGGAACTTTCCTTTCCTTTGGTGTAGGCTCTGGAGGAGCTTCAACTTCAACGGCTTTTGGAGGTGGCTGTGGCTCTTTAAGGAAAGAAGGTCATTGTCTAGCGTTAATTCAGAGAGAAGGTTACCTGAAAACTTGCATTGAAATGCTCATAGAATTCTCAAAAATTCTAGTAATTGCTCTTATGTAAATCATATTTTATAGACTGACTTCTACTTTTTCCCATGACTGTACTTCCATTTATTTTATTTTTTTTTTCATTCTTTCATCTACTTGGTTCCAACTTCTGATATCTCTTCCCTTCTAAACTAGATCTACCATAGTCTTAGTAATCACTCCCTTTGACAGTAGGCAAATGGTAGATGTCAATCCACTTGAGAATTCCCAGATTTAGGAAGCATTGCTCTAATTCTCTCATGAATTTATTCCATAGATGATTCCAGGCATTCCCATGGAGAGAACTTATATAAAGCAAAGCAATAAATAATAATAATAACATTATTATTATTATTTATGGAGAAATTCATGAATGGATCTGGAAGTTAATAATACTGATAACAGATGCTATACTTGTCCCTAGCCAAAAGACCAAGAAGTGTTTGCATTTGGGAAGTACTGTAAAATACCAAAACATAAAGCAGACAATGGAACATATACAATACAGACAGATGAAACATGAAGCTATATTGATATTGAACTTCAATTATGTTTACAAAATAAACCTTTTGTTAATTGTCCACTTTGATGAAAGAGAATTTCATAAATTGCCATTAATGGAAATGATTCCTACCTTCCGGTTTTTTAGCTTTTTCTACTTTTTTAGGTTCTACTTTAGGTTCTTCTTCCTCGGGTTTCTTTCTTAGAACTTAAAAGACAAAAAAGGTTTATATGTAAACCAAGATGAGCGAATGAATGAATGAAGATGTTGAATAAGCTTAATGAACACAGATGGTGGGTGAGCAAGAACAATGAAAGGCATGCAGCTAGCACAGTGGGAGATTAGCATCTACATGAGAAATGCCTTCATTTCCCACAACCCAATAAACATTTGTTATGTTAATTCATATCAGACCTAGAAACACTCTATCTCTCTCTAGATTCTATGCCCAGAGACAACTGTGGGGCAAAACTGATTCAAATAAAAAATTATTTAAATAGCAACAAATTCTAATTAAACAATTTATTGAAAACTACTTGAATTAAAGGTAGTTTAAGTGCAGAAATCAGAATGAAGCTTAGAGATCCATAACTGTATATGGAAGAAGGTTAGAATTTTATTTTTGTGAGTATTTGTATCTAATTTTTTTCATATTTAGTAGGAAAGATGTTTAGTTTTATAAAAAGTATTATTGGTTGTGGTGATCTTGTATTATACTGAAATTGAATATATTTAGGTTTAAGTAGTTGGTATACAGTATTTTAAAAGTTGAGTATATTTTATTTCACAATTTGGTTATAAAAAATGACACCCATGGTAATTGTTGTTAGAATATTACCAGTTTAGTTGTATCTGTTAACATTATCAATTTCAAAATACTATGAATGCTCACAAAATATCTACCTTCTCTCTGAAAAGATTAAGAAATGATAACCTTTAATTTTTAGTGGAACTACATTCAAAGTTTGATGGAGAATCTAAGTAAAATAAAATCAAGGGCAGAAGTATTTTGTGAGCTTTCAGGGTGAGTCCATTTTCCGAGCTGTTGAAAATTGATGTCTGGTAGAAAAGTACTGTACCGCTTTTCAGCACCACCTCTTCCTTTGGCTGCGGCTTAGGTTCAGGAAGTAATTTACGAACTTTCTTTTCAGCTGTAGGCACTTAAAAGGATATGATTTCAAATTTGGTGTGAATTCATATAAAAATGGAATTTCAACAACAACCAAAAAAGTGACTTTACTCAAACCAGTTTAACTAGAGCATGTCAAGGAACCATTTCTGTTGCACACACATTTACAGAATTCAAAAGCAGACAGTAGACTTGAAGTTCTTTGCTCCTTACATGTCTATACCATCTCTCGAGAGTTCAATCACACTGCCTGCAGATCTGTTTTAGTTGAGTTTAGAATCTGTTGGCCTATAATGATTTTGCAAATCTTTCATCGGAATGCAAAGGTTCTCAATGGCACCTTTGCTTCAGTCCAGAGCTGTTTTAATTGTGCACATTGGCAATGTTGTCCCGAGTGACACACACTGCAGGATGCAGGCAGAGGTTCCTCACTGTGTCATCTACTCCATTGATGGGAACAGAAAACCAGATCATGTGCTGTGAACATTGATACTGAGGAAAGATCAGATTTCCTTTTCTGAACATTCTCTTTTTAAAAAAATAACACAAATATTATAGAAGTCTGATTTCAAAGCCAGTTTCAGAAGCTAAATTATTCAGGAATTCCGATAACCTTTTTGAACTTAAATGAGCAAGGAATTATACCTGTCTTCTTGTTTCTACAGTGACCACTATGTGTTGTAGCATTCATTGCTGCTATAATACATGGATTTAAATACAAAGGCGATTTCAAAACAGAACTCAGTGACCACTGAACCGCTCTGAAGCTATTCCTGTTGATACACAGTTTTGTTCCATCACAATTTGGAGTTCTTAGATATTTTTATAAAATTTCCTGTTCAGTGCTCTTAAAAGTTCCTTGACTTTCTTTTAATGTGATGAAGATCATCCTGCTTAAATTTTACTTCAAAAATAAATATAAAAGTAAAATGCATATTTCATTTAAAATAATCATATTTGATAATGCTAAATATTTGAAGTAAAATTTTCAGCTGAACATTCACAAATTTTAACTATGATAAATTATGCTGATCTTCATTACTATTTGTGAGTTTATCAGTTTTTGTTTTTTTTTAAGATTTATTTATTATTTTATGTAAGTACACTGTAGCTGTCTTCAGACACACCAGAAGAGGGAGTCAGATCTTGTTACGGATGGTTGTGAGCCACCATGTGGTTGCTGGGATTTGAACTCTGGACCTTCGGAAGAGCAGTCGGGTGCTCTTACCCACTGAGCCATCTCACCAGCCCCGAGTTTATCAGTTTTTAATGGAAAATTATTTTCATTGATTGAGCCTATATAATAAGTTGAAGTGGCAAAACATACATTTCTTTACTTATACAATGCATATAATGAAAGTATATTAATGCTTTTTTAAATATTGTTTTTAGTTTATTTTTAAGATGTTGATGTTCAAAACTCATATTATTGTGGCTATTGTTCTTAAAGAAACCATGTATTAATACATACTAATTTAATCCTTAATAATTTCTAAATTAATCTTTTAATAGTTTAATTGACCAAAATTATTTAGAAACTCCATTTTACAAATCAGGAAATACATGCTCATATGGGTGATTAGTCTAAAATTCTGGGTTGGGTTGTGCAATTACTGTAGCAGAACTCTGACATCCACTGAACTTATTAGAGACATTATTTAGTCTTAGCTGATATTTTCTAGATTTATATGATCTTATTTATCTTTATGGGTTAATTAAATTAGGGAAAAGACTATTCAAAGGAAAATCACTTTGAAAAACAATGTACACTGATGGTATTTCCCTAAAACTCTGGCACCTGCAAGGCTGCCTCAAGTTAGTGAGAAGAAAGCAGGCAGGAAGTCAGAGGCAATGGAAATCCCCAGGGACTGTCCAACAGTGTGTCAGAAGAACACAATTTGAAATGTTTTTCACACAGATGAAAATGCTGATGTCCAGGCAAACCCTCAAGAGCTTACTGCTGTTCAGCATTTTGAGTGTCTCCTGATATCAATTTCATCTAACTAGTAGAGTTTGCTATTTTTTTAGCTAAAAAAAAATGCAAGTAGACATATGAAAATGTAGGACACAGATTAACAGTAGACATCCATATGATATATGAAATTGATGGGAGACATAGGAAGCACCA
This sequence comes from Mus musculus, assembly GCF_000001635.26. Lineage (NCBI taxonomy): Eukaryota > Metazoa > Chordata > Mammalia > Rodentia > Muridae > Mus > Mus musculus. Next base: position 76,820,914 of record NC_000068.7, read on the forward strand.
ACACTCATGAGCTAGGACCATCAAAGCCACAGAAGTGCAAGAAATGAATGAAACTATTCTACTCCCCTAATGTTAAGAGAAAGAGGGGGAGCTGGAAGAACACCCTATGGCAGCACAAAGACATCATAGAGTCTGCATGGAATCAGATGGGGAGGCAACCGTGGTGAGACCTTGCTTGTGGCTCAGCCAGCCTGTGAGATACCTTTTAGTGGTGCAGGCTCCACTTTTTCCACAACCTCGGGTTTTTCAGGAACTTTCTTCTTTGAAACAGCTTTAAAGAATTTTAAAGCATATAGTTTCATTATTTGTATACTTAATCTGAAGCAAACAATTATTTTTTTTTGTTTACCCACAAGAATCAAAGCCAAGCTTCTCTTATAATCAGAAAGCATTAATAACAGCCAAGAGCAGCCACCAAGGGACATTCAGAAAGAAGCCGCAAGGCAGGAGAATAAAGTGCAGTTTTGTTCCATAGTTGGATTGTATATAATGATCAGTAGAGAAGGAAGAGGATTTCGAATCTTTATAGAGGACATTTTACACCAAGGGACCTGAATCCTAATATGTGTCCCGACAATATATCAATCAACAGATGGGTCACATTCAGAGGAGCCTGCTTCTCTTGTCACCTTAAACCCAAGAAGGTTTGGACAGGGCAAGAATCGCCCAAAGTATCTCTCGAAGATTCTGACTCTGTGCATGTATGAATGTGTATAAGAATTCCTTACGTAAGACTATACCTGAACATTTCAGACTGGGAAACATAACATTGCAAACAAGATAGCTTTGAAAAATAAAAATAGTAAAAAAAAAAAATACAACCATTGCATGTATATCATATAAAACATACTATCAGAAAATGTGCCTTTGAGATTCAAGATATTAAAGAACACTGTCTCAATTCAAAGGAAAATACCGCAGAAAGAATGAACTGTGATAAAGAGGTGTTAGTATCAAAGGTATTAAGAACACACTTTCCAGCTACCCTGAGGAGCCTAAAGACTGGTTTTCTATTAGGCCTAAAATAAAGGCGGGAGAGCAGCAGCCACGAGGTGCTCACACACTCTTCTCATGGTATATGCACACCCCAGCTATCGGATACCACAACGATGCTACTTGTATTTCAAAGAGCATGCAGTTACTTAAGATCCAAATTTTGACTTCTATGTAAACTTATTCACTGTAATGTTAAAAATATCTTCCAAAGCTCTTTAGACATTCCACATGCTTATGGCCAAGATATGCATAGCAATCGGGCTTTGAAATAAAAAGCCTTTCTCCCCGTTCCACAAGGAAAGTTAGGTACCCCCTGCATTCAGATGTCAAGGATGCTGCTCGCTGACTTGTCTGACATTGGGGCAGCAGGCATAGCTTCAGAACATGACCCAGGACCCCAGAGGCACTGTAAAAACATCTCTACAGTTCCCACAGCATGGCCAACTGCACACAAGCACTCCCAGCCGCGATACATTCCTTGAGAGCATTTCCACAGATGTCTGAAGCAGACTAACAAGGCAAGAGAGGCTGCACTTTGTACCTTTAAGTTGGAACATTTTCTCCTTCACATCTTCCTTAGGTGGAGAAGGAGGACGTGCAGGGGGTCTTGGTTTGAGTTTTGGTTTCTCGATAACCTTCTTCTCTGGCTCAGGTTCTTGAAAGAATATTGCACGAGTGTTAGTACAAATAAACATTAATTATGATGTGTCTATACAGTATATGTGGTAAACATGTATGAATTAAAAAGTGTATTTTGACATAAAACACAAAACATTGTATACATAGGTGATGACATATACAAGAAATTAACAAAAACCATACGAATGAACCACATTTACATTAGAGCACATATAACAGACAACATAAGAATAGTCACACAGACAGGAAGGCTTACTATACATATAGGACAACACCAATCATATATGGGTCAAGATGAAGATGAAGAAGAAACAAGTTGATGAAGATTTAAGTCCAGCTAACTGGATACCTTGTACTGGGATTTCTTCTGGCTCTGGTTCCAGTTCGGGTTCTTCAGGTTGAATAAACTTTTCAATTTCGCGTTCTTTAAAGAATGTCAACAAAGGATATAAGATGGTAACACAAAAGTGCACACACAGACACACAAAAATTTAACATAGATGTAGAGAGTCACAAAATAAAAACATACAACCCATGCCAGGTGATCACTGCAAGAGGGGAGATTTCCATTTTCTTTTTCTATTTGTGGTTGTTGGGCATTAAGCCAGTGTCTGTCTGCCTCTCCTCCTCTCTCCTCTCTTCTTTTTTTTAATACCAAGTCTTACCAGGTAGATTAGGCTGACCTCCAACTAACAGAGACTCACCTGCCCCTCCCTTTTGAATGCTGAGATTAAAGGCAGGTGCCACAAGTCTAGGATTTTACTTATGGTAGGGAATCATTCTTGCCACTGAGCTATGCCCCAGCCTCCAGTGTGTTAATTTTCTTACACTTGAACTTTCTGTTAATGACCACTCTATTATTTTTTTATATTATTATTTTTTAAAGATTTATTTATTTTATTTATTTTTATATGAGTACATTGTAACTATCTTCAGATACACCAGAAAAGGGCATCAGATCTCATTCCAGATGGTTGTGAGCCACCTTGTGGTTGCTGGGAATTGAACTCAGGACCTCTGGAAGAGCAGTCAGTGCTCTTAACCACTGAGCCATCTCTCCAGCCTGACCACTCTATTATTATGTTGATAGTAGATGAGCTGATTTGAAGCTCCCTACTGGCAATCAGTTGGGGATCCAATATCATGATTCAAACTCTGCATCAGTAAGCTGAACCTTTCAGGATTGTTAGTTTTCATCAAGACTAAGCAGATGAAGATTCTAATTCAAAAGAAGCATAATTGTTTGAAAAAAAAAAAGGTAGTCAGGCTTGTGCAGGGATGCTCCTGTATATGATATATGATTTAAGCAGGAACGGCACCCTACAGGTAGCACTAAGAAAAGTTCCCAGGATGTGAAAGACAGACGTTCACGTATGTGTATACCTTCAACAGGGGGCGTCTCTTTTCTACCAATGGTAATGGTTGCTTTCTCTTCATAGATTGTCTCCTCAGGAGTCTCTTCCACTTAAAAACAGTTATAGTGTTTTAGGCTGTATTCAGACTAGAACCCCACAACTGCTAAGTTATACCCTACCACACATTATCCAGCTATCTTACAACACCAATGGTGTCAACACACATGACAGACGACAGATAAACATATAAGATCCATCATTAACTAAGGCAAAGAGACGAAGCTGTTGTCATCTTCCCAAGATATAAGGAGCACCATGTACCTGAGGCAGGAGGGGCCTCTGGCTCTTCAGGCACGGGAACAGACTCTTTCTTTTCTGGGGTAATTTTCTTGGGTGCTTCCGGTACTTTAAAGACATTAATTTTGTTTATCATTAAGAACTTAGAAGATGAACCAAGAGTCTTCAAAAGGTTGGCAAAGAACACAGTACAGAGACCTAGGACCTTGATCTTAGAAGATGTCAGAGGGAAATGGTTTCTTAGTCGTGGCAGCCTTTGGGCTACATACATATGCATTCTCAGCCTTTCTTGTTTATTTACATCTTCATATGATTTTACATGTAGATATTCCTTACTAGACTGATGCTGACACACGAGAAAACACTTGCCTTATCTTGTCTGGGTAAACAGCCCTGCAAATGTAACTTTTTTTAATGCAAATGACCTCAAGATTGATATCTGTAACCTTGACCCTATGATCCTCATGCATACTCCTAACTTCCATACCTGAAAAATAAAGAATCCATCCACCATTTCTTTCTAACAACAGCCCGGAATCCAGTGAATTATTCTCTTGGTCACTTAACCTCAGCTCCTACAATGATCTTGTTTTCTTAGCACTGTGGGCAGTAATTTTCTAAAGTCCAAGTCTACTCATTTATATTCTGCAAAACCCTCTGAAGCCTCCTGTTGCAGATGCGTACAAAATGAGAAAATCTTATTCCTGCAAAAAACCCGCCTCTATCTGGTGTTTCCTTTCAAGATGGTCTACAAATTCGTACCCAAATGACACTTTTATCTGAGAGTCCCTGAGCTTTTAGACCCTTCTGCCTTTGGATCTTTCAATATACCCTCCCCCTACCTTTTTCTAATTTCTGTAAGTAAAATAATCTATCAAAATAAAAACCATTTTTTTCTCTATAGTTTTCTATGGTGTCTCTACCTGAACCTTTGCTCCATGTTTCTGTCACTCTCTGTGCTGTTTGGAGTGTATTTTACCTCCTGTCTATAGAGTTGTCTGATCTTCCTACTCTCCCACCATATTTCAGTTGCCTGACGATGGGAGCGTGTTTTACATATTCTAAAACATAATCTTCTAGATAGCAATATTCAACCCAATGTGGGGAACTGAGCTGTTGGCTCCTTTTCTAGCCCGGGAGCCATGGACTCTCTCAGCCCAAGGATCAGTTCCTCCATCTTGTTGGCCTCTCTTCGCTGTCATCATTTCTATGAAACGTGCTTTCACGTAAGCTCCATCTTTTTTGTTCTAAGAATTGTTATCAAGTGCTTAGTGGTTGGTGATGGGTGTTTCTTCCCGACAGGTACCTTTTTCTGGCAGGACTTCTGTTTTTTTGGTAACAGGCACAGGTTCCTTCTTGACTGGAACAAGTTTCTTCGGCACCTCGGGGACTTTGAAGATATTAGTTTTGTTTTAGAGAAACAATTTGAGAACATTTTAAGAGTAAAAATATCTGTAATTATTGGAGTAGTGTTAGAATTAGTGGAAACAAGTGGGGGCAGTTTTGTCCTTGGTTTGTCATAAGTAAAAGGACTCTTACTGGATCCCACTTCTAGACTACACTTTTAAAACTGAGGCGTCAGATGATGGTGTGAATACCTTCAGCTTCTGGTGGTTCTGGCTTCTTAACAACCGGAACTTTCTTCACGGGCACAGCTTTCTTTGGCACCTCAGGTACTTTAAAGATATTAGTAGTGTTTAATATAAAAGCATAAGATAGACACATTAGCTCTGCAAGTCTGGACAACACTGTAACATATGGATGACAGTTAACAACAGACACAGCACAGCATAATATACAACAAACTGCATTTAAAAAGCAGAGAGATTATGTAAACGTGTATTTTATGTAAACGTGTATTTTAACATGAGTACCTTTAGGAGGGGGAGCCTCTGGTTTTTTGATGACAGGAAATTTCTTCTCTGGGACAACCTTCTTAGGCTCTTCAGGCACTTGAAGAATAGGAATTTCTTTTAGAATCGGGTATTTGCAAGTACACAGCAAGTGATAAACTCATTTCAAAAACATGCCTTTTTATACGTAGGTAGATTGTAGATTTTGGTAGATAGGTAGGTTTTTAAAATTCTGTAGGCTTTGTAAGTGAAAAATAATGTCTTGTTTTGTTTTGCCAGAAGGGGCAAATTTCATAAAGAAGGTAGAAGATGGATATTGCCATGTGGTGTGTAATCCACACAAAACCCAAGCAGCTACACTTTCCTGCCCATGCAGCAGACCCTGACAGATACCTGGTGCAGGGGGAGGGGGAGCTTCGTATTCCTCCTCTTCTACAGCAGGGGCTGGCTCCTCTTCCTCAGCAGTGACTTCTTCCGGTTCTTCATATACTTTAAAGATATTAGCCAATTGTATTTCAGTGTGTGAGACAAAATTAGAAAACACAGAAAACACCCAAAGAAGTCATCTTGAATTCTTTCCTTGCTATGATTTTTATTACGATGACATCTGCCCCAGTTGCCTGACTTCTGTGTGTACTGATGTGGATGCTTGGGAAAGCTCTGGTTTTTTAATGTCATTTACACCCATCAATGGTCCCATCTCATGTCTTATGTATGTCAGAGATGCTTTGCTCAGTACAGATCACAGTGACTTCGACCTGTGACCTGTGTAGCCATTGCTGACTGACCACTTGAGGTCAGAGCTAATTTAGATAATACAAAGGAAGACCATGACCAAGGAAGAAAGAGTGAGAGGAGAATCAAGAAGATAAGTAAAGTCTGAGCTACAAATAGTCAAAAATGTCAAGCTTAACAAGCCCCATGTCAAGCCCCGTGTATACCTTCAGCAGGAGGGGACGCCACTTTCTCAACAACAGGAATGGCTGGCTTCTCTTCAATGACAGGTTTCTTTGGCACCTCTGGCACTTTAAAGATAGTAGTTAGTTTTACTTTTGGGTAGTCAAGAAGCACAAGACATTTATGTTCTTTTGACATCACATTTTGCCCAAATAACTCAGGGGAGATAGATCCAAGAAGGAAACTGGCACGGTCAGTACCTGTACTTGGATCTTCATCTAATGTGTGGCAAAATGAGGGTACAGAGTATTACAAAATGATGATTGCAAAACTCTTCAGTGTTAGTGAAGGAAGACATTCACCTTTTAGCTTTTTAAAGTGGCACTGTTTTTTAAAATATCTTGTAAGCTCTAAACTCTCAGAAACACTTTTAAAGGCGTGGTTATGAGAAGACTGACAAAGAGTTTGACATTGAAAACACTGGGGACCAAGACCGAGTATCCTTCTGAAGAGTCTGACTGCTGACATATACCTTTGGCTGGCGGGACTTCTGGCTTTTTGGGAACAGCCACTTTCTTTTCTGTGACAACTTCTTTCGGAACTTCTGGCACTTTAAAGATATTAGTATTTTAACATTGTGAACAAGCGGCACTGGTCATCGGTCACATACACACAACAAAACACTGCTTAAGAACTCGAGACCATCCTCGCCTCTATCTAGTAATCCACCCCCACAAGTACCTTTAGCAGGTGGGGCTTCTGGCTTTTTGGGAGGCACTTTCTTTTCAGGGGGAGCTTCCTTAGGCACTTCAGGCACTTTAAAAGATATTAGTAGGTTTTAACTTGTAGTTTCAATGATGTGGAAATCGTTAAGAACAGTTTTGGCATATGACATTTCATTGGTCTGCAAGAAGCTAAGCAGCAGCGAAAATACCTTTCGCTGGTGGGGGTTCAGGTTTCTTGACAACAGCAGGAGGCGCTTTCTTCTCAGGGACAGGCTTCTTAGGTGGCTCTGTCACTAAAGGTAGGAGAGTTTATGTTTTAGAAGCAGCAAAGACAAGCAGAAGAAAGAGGGCAACCAGCCCAGCCCAGCCCTGAGGACTGGAAGAGTAAAGACAGGTCTAGACACTCCAGGAGGCTTGCCAAGTACCTTTTGGAGGGGGAGCTGGCACTGGTTCTTCCACAGCCTCCTCTGGAGGCTCTTCTGGGACAATCTCCTCTTCAGGTTCCTCATACACTTTAAAGACAGTAGCCCCCGTTAGTCCTAGGCTTGACTGACATGTACAACACATTCCGAAAAAAAGACTTTAACAATACAAAGGCATTTCATCTTTTCAAAGATAACAGTTTGAATGCTTTCATCATTACCTTCAGGGGGAGGACTCTCTGGTTTGGGAGGAATGGCCTCAGGGATCTTCTTTTGGGGAACAGCTGCCTTTGGCACCTCGGGTACTTTAAAGATATTAGTAGTTTCATGGTTAGACAGAGTAAACACAAACGGACACTAGCAAGCTCAGTGACATAGGGGTGGCTACCTTCAGCAGCTGGGGCTTCAGGCTTTTTAGGAGCTGCTACTGGCAGTTTCTTCTCAGGGACAACTTTCTTGGGTGCCTCTGGCACTTGAAAGAGAGAGTGAAATTATCCTTAGGACCAGTGATGGCCCCTGGGACAGATTTTTTCAAGAGAGGAAGACTTAGATGCTATGATGCCTAAGGTCAAGAGCAAATACCTTTCACGGGTGGGGCTTCTGGCTTTTTCTTAGGTGCCACTGGCACTTTCTTCTCAGGGGCAGCTTCCTTGGGTGCCTCTGGCACTTGAAAGAGATTAGTGAGCACATTTAAGACACATGGCAGCACCAGGACAAAGTGTTTTCTAGAGTAGAAGAGCTTTGTCTTAAGAAGCCTCAGGCCAGTGACAGGTACCTTTGGCAGGTGGGGCTTCTGGCTTTTTGGGAGGCACCACGGAGACTTTCTTTTCAGGAACAACTTCTTTGGGAGCCTCTGGCACTTCAAAGAGATCAGTGAAAGTCCACTTAGGCTTAGAAGAGTAGTAGGCCACAATATTTTCAAGAGTACAAGAGTGAGATCTCATGAACCCTGAAGTCTGTGAGAAATACCTTTGGCAGGTGGGGCCTCTGGCTCTTGAGGGGGTGCCAGGGTCTCTTCGTCTTCAGAGAAGACCTCTTCAGGTGCCTCAGGCACTTAAAAGAGATTAGTAAAACTACATTAGGGTGTCTGACTAGTAGGATGAAGAACAAGAGTGAGATACTGTGAAACCTCAGGCCAGGGACAAGTACCTGTGACAGGTGGGGCTGCTGGCTTTTTAGGAGGCACCAGGGACACTTTCTTTTCAGGGATGACCTCTTTAGGTTCCTCAGGCACTTCAAAGAGATCAGTGGTATTATACTTAGGTCTTATGGGGACCACAAAGCATACTGTTTTCCACCAGCTGCAGAATTACTGTTTCTGAAAATGTGGGTCACTGTCAAGTATCTGTGACAGGTAAGGCTGCTGGCTTCCTAGGAGGTACAACTATTTTCTTTTCAGGGACAATTTCTGGTAGTTACAAAGACTAGTAAGTAGTCTGTTTGGTTTTTTTGTTTGGTTTTTCTTTTCATTTTGGGCAATGAGGTAAGTGGACTATAAATGTTTTCAGAAACAGAAGTTGTGCATTCTGAAGAGCAAGAAGACAACTTAAAAATACCTGTAATAGGTGGGGCTTCAACTTTTTTGGGCGGGACCCTGGGGACTTTCTTTTCTGGGACAACTGCTTGATCAGCTTCAGGCACTTGAAAGACAGTAGCAGTTATGGATTGAAGTTAGGAACAGGCCATGGACTAAGGCCTCTCAAAGGCAAACACAGTACTTCTGAAGAAGGTCTGTGTGACATGTACCTGGGACAGTTGTGGCTTCTGGCCTTTTAGGAGGGGCCTCTGGTCTTGTCTTTTCAGGGATAGTTTCTTGGACTTTGGGCACTTAAAAGATATTAGTAGTTTTATATTTAGTTAACAGCAATGCACACATTCAAGAATGGGAGAGAAATTTCTTCTGAAGATTAGTTCAGCTGACATGTACCTGGGACAGCTGTGGCTTCTGGCTTTTTAGGAGGGGCCGCTGGTCTTGTCTTTTCAGGGATAGTTTCTTGGACTTCAGGTACTTAAAAGATATTAGTACTTTATTACTTAGGTTAGTGGAAACAATGGTCTACATTGTCTTTTAGGCATAGAAGAGAGATTTCTTCTGAAGAAGGTCTGTGTGACAAGTACCTGAGACAGTTGTGGCTTCTGGCTTCTTAGGAGGTCCTACTGGTCTTGTCTTTTCAGGGACAGTCTCTTGGACTTCAGGCACTTAAAAGATATTAGTAGTTTTACACTTTGGTTAATAACGAGCAATGGTCTATGTTTGTTTTCAAGAATGGAAGAGATATTTCTTCTGAAGTTTCACTTAGCTGACATGTACCTGGGACAGGTGTGGCTTCTGGCTTTTTAGGAGGTCTTGTCTTTTCTGGGATAGTTTCTTGGACTTCAGGCACTTAAAGATATTAGTAGTTTTACACTTAAGTTAATAAAGAACAATGGTCTGTGTTTATTTTCAAGAACGGAAGAGACATTTCTTCTGAAGATTAGTTCAGCTGACATGTACCTGGGACAGTTGTGGCTTCTGGCTTCTTAGGAGGTCCCACTGGTCTTGTCTTTTCAGGGACAGTCTCTTGGACTTCAGGCACTTAAAAGATATTAGTAGTTTTACACTTAGGTTAATAAAGAACAATGGTCTATGTTTGTATTCAGGCATAGTAGAGAGATTTCTTCTTCTGAAGATCTGTGTGACATGTACCTGGGAGAGTTGTGGCTTCTGGCTTTTTAGGAGGAGCCATCGGTCTTGTCTTTTCTGGGACAGTCTCTTGGACTTGAGGCACTTAAAAGATATTAGTAGTTTTATATTTAGTTAATTAACAACAATACACACATTTGCTTTCAAGAATAGGAGAGAGATTTCTTCTGAAGGGTTAGTTCAGCTGACATGTACCTGGGACAGTCCTGGCTTCTGGCCTTTTAGGAGGGGCCTCTGGTCTTGTCTTTTCAGGGATAGTTTTCTGGACTTTGGGCACTTAAAAGATATTAGTAGTTTTATATTTAGTTAATTAACAGCAATACACACATTTGCTTTCAAGAATAGGGGAGAGATTTCTTCTGAAGATTAGTTCAGCTGACATGTACCTGGGACAGTTGTGGCTTCTGGCTTTTTAGGAGGTCCCACTGGTCTTGTCTTTTCAGGGACAGTCTCTTGGACTTGAGGCACTTAAAAGATATTAGTAGTTTTATCATTTAGGTTAGTGGAGACAAAATGGTGTACGTTGACTTTCAAGAATGGGAGAAGATCTCTCTGAAGGCTAGTTCAGCTGACAAGTACCTGGGACAGGGGCGGCTTCCGCCTTTTTGGGCAGTGCCTCAGGGGTTTTCTCTTCAACAACAGCTGCCTGAGGAGCTTCAGGTACTTGAAAGACATTAGTAATTTCAGAAATTATGAATTATGAAGACATACTTTGTGAGAATATGAGGCATACAAGGTATATTTTTCCCCCTTAGGGTAGGACGAGAAAGTAAAAGACCTTTGCAGGTGGAACCTGAGGGTTTTGGGGCACAGACATCTTCTTTTCAGGCACAGCTTTGTTAGAAACGTCAGGAACTTTGAAGATATTAGTGGCTTTAGTTAGAACTACAAAGGGCACTCTAGTGATATATTTATTAACACACTTAATGAAACTGGTAGACAGACACTTGAACACAATTCCTCTTAGCCCCTGATGCAGGGGGCCAACACCACGTAAGGACACATACCTTTGGGAGGTGGAATTTCTGGCTTCGTGGGAGGTGCTGCTGGAACTTTCTTTTCAGGAGTGACTTCCTTGGGTGGTACTTCAGGCACTTCAAAGATAATTTGTAATTTGTATTTAGAAAAGGTGAAATCAATAGATATCTATACCATATGATCACCGAAGACATTTTGAATAGTCATTGACATTTTTAATTTATATTATCTTTATGCACTAATACATTTACATAATATATATACACATCTACATATAAACATATATGAAACATTTTGGATAAAATGGATAATTATTTTCCTCTTAGGGTAGTTTGACCATACCTTCAAGGGGAGGACTTTCCGGTTTGGGGGGAATGGCCTCAGGGATCTTCTTTTGGGGAACAGCTGTCTTTGGCACCTCGGGTACTTTAAAGATATTAGTAGTTTCATGGTTAGACAGAGTAAACACAAACGGACACTAGCAAGCTCAGTGACATAGGGGTGGCTACCTTCAGCAGCTGGGGCTTCAGGCTTTTTAGGAGCTGCTACTGGCAGTTTCTTCTCAGGGACAACTTTCTTGGGTGCCTCTGGCACTTGAAAGAGAGAGTGAAATTATCCTTAGGACCAGTGATGGCCCCTGGGACAGATTTTTTTCAAGAGAGGAAGACTTAGATGCTATGATGCCTAAGGTCAAGAGCAAATACCTTTCACGGGTGGGGCTTCTGGCTTTTTCTTAGGTGCCACTGGCACTTTCTTCTCAGGGGCAGCTTCCTTGGGTGCCTCTGGCACTTGAAAGAGATTAGTGAGCACATTTAAGACACATGGCAGCACCAGGACAAAGTGTTTTCTAGAGTAGAAGAGCTTTGTCTTAAGAAGCCTCAGGCCAGTGACAGGTACCTTTGGCAGGTGGGGCTTCTGGCTTTTTGGGAGGCACCACGGAGACTTTCTTTTCAGGAACAACTTCTTTGGGAGCCTCTGGCACTTCAAAGAGATCAGTGAAAGTCCACTTAGGCTTAGAAGAGTAGTAGGCCACAATATTTTCAAGAGTACAAGAGTGAGATCTCATGAACCCTGAAGTCTGTGAGAAATACCTTTGGCAGGTGGGGCCTCTGGCTCTTGAGGGGGTGCCAGGGTCTCTTCGTCTTCAGAGAAGACCTCTTCAGGTGCCTCAGGCACTTAAAAGAGATTAGTAAAACTACATTAGGGTGTCTGACTAGTAGGATGAAGAACAAGAGTGAGATACTGTGAAACCTCAGGCCAGGGACAAGTACCTGTGACAGGTGGGGCTGCTGGCTTTTTAGGAGGCACCAGGGACACTTTCTTTTCAGGGATGACCTCTTTGGGCTCCTCGGGCACTTCAAAGAGATTAGTGAGAGTCTGTGTAAGATTTATGAAGACCAGCAGAATGAAATCTTTTCAAGACCAGACTTAGGCCCTATGAAGCCTCAGGCCATTGAAGAATACCTGTGACTGGCCGGACTGCTGGCTTTTTAGGTGGTTCCTCAAGCGATTTCCTTTCAGAGACAACCTCTTTAGGAGCCCCAGGCACTTCAAAGAGATTAGTACGTTTTACAGGTCGAAAGTACAAATATCAGTAGACACATAAGAACAGTATTTAAGCAGAAGGAACTTTCATTTTTATCCCTTGAGCCCTTTCAGTGTTAACCAGTATTGGCAATGGTTGGCACCTTGGGCTTTGCACTGGTGACTTTCTTTTGGTGGGGCACTTCCTTAGAAGATTTAAGTTCTTTGAGGACATTAGTACATTTGCACTGAGTCAAAGCAGCCTACACATACAGAAGCTACATCTACACATCACAGACACCTCAAGCCTTCCTGTATTCCCCATTGCCCTCCCATGGAGAGAGTGTCAAGCATGTACCTTTCACAGGTACAACTTCCGGCACTTGGGGAGGGAGCACTTTCTTTTTGGCCACAACTTCTCTGGGAGCCTCGGGCACTTTAAAGATATTAATATTTTGACACTTAGGAGCTGAACTTAATTATGACAAACAGAAAATACGTGTAGACAGCAGAAGACATTTCCTGCCCTTTCACACTTCCAGAAAGATATACCTTCTTCATCTGAAGGAAGCTCAGGCTTTTTGCGAGAAATCCGAAGTGTTTTCTTCTCCACCGTGGCTTCTTGGTAAGTGTCCAGCACTTCAAGAAATTGTTGTTTTTACATTTAGTGTTGTGAAAGTCGCCAGGAAGAAGAAAGTACTTTCAAAAACTACTATCACTAGCTCCTGAGCCTTGCAAGAGCTTGTACCTGTAACTGCGGGAGCGCCTCTGGGTTTTGAAGGGGCTCTCTTTGCAACATCAACTTCAGTGGGGGCTTCAGGTTCTTAAAAGATATTAGTATTTCACATTTCAGAGTTAAAAATGATTAATGGACACAGTGGCTATAGTTAAATAGCTTGTAACTTTCTAGAAATTGCTTCTCTTTCCTTCCCTTATCCACCAATAAACTAATGTGCAGAAATGTGTGTGATTCTCAATAAGAGGGGCCTGCATTTCTTCTACGTAGTCACTGTAAATAAAAGCTAGCTTTCTGCCTCCTGCATTCACCCATGGGTGGAAGAGCTACCTGCACTGAACCCATACACACATTCTTTCTTTGTTATTAGTTCCCAACCAACACAGGTTGAGACTATTTATATACTGCTTACTTTCTATTAGGCCATAAGTGATCTGAGGATGCTTGAAAGTCAGTGCTAACATTACTTTGGTGATATGCAAATTTGATCTGGTTTTATGCAAGGAACTTGAGAATCCATAGATTTTTGTCATCTGGGTGGGGCAGGGACATCCTGGAATTTCCCATAGAGACTGAAACAGGACTCTACTTATTGGGTGAATGCTCATAATAGGATTTTTGTTTTGGCAGCATTGTCACAAATACTTTCTAGATAGAATATACTGGAACTTCAGCTGACTTAAAGATATTAGTATATTTACATATAGGAGTTAGGAAGAATATTAGTAAAAATAGTTTTAAGTGTTGAAGGTGTGTAATTTCTTCTTTCACATGTGTTCAGTGGTGGCATGTACCTTGGGTGGGCAGCATTTCTGGCTCTACAGAAATTTCTTCAAAGGTGTTCATTTCAGGAGGCATCTCTCTCGGAGCTTCTGGTGCTTTGAAGATATTAGTATCAGAGTCAGAGGTTAAAAGGGTCAGTTGAGACATTAATCCCACAAAGTGAATCAGAGCCGTTTCTGTTGCTACTGGGGTCCTTCAAGGATATAAGGGGGTGTGGGCTCCCGAGGAGAGGAACCAAGTCTCGTTCCTTCTGCTTTTAACTTCCTCACACCTACCCTAAAGGGGCTGTGAGAGGATGAGCAAAAGATTCCAGATAGAGAAAAAAATAGTCAAATTATTTGGATATTTTCTAAATTATAACACTTAGAGGTTGTGACCCTGAAAGCCTTTGAAACTTTCTGAGTTTTATCTAAAAGTAATTGAAGTTAAAAGGAAAAAGTGTGATGCTTGAAAAAAAATATAGGCCATGGGACTTGAATGACTTGTTCTCTGCTCTAGGATGATATCACAGTAAATCAATTTCACATCAAGTCCTAAGCTGTCACGAAAGCTATTTCTGACAGTTAAGTCAAACTTGAAGTCAGTTGTATGGTCATGCTTGTCTGGGCCATGACTTTAGGAGGAAAGCCATCCTGACAACTAACAGTATGCATGGTAATAGAAACGGGGCTTTTAACTCTAGGGAAGGTTGAAGCATTGTCATGAGGCACCTGACAGAACCTTTGTCACCTGATGTCACCTATTACTGCTTTAGAGGCACATGAGTTAAGCCAGCTCTCAATCTAATTGTAGAGTTACACCTGTCATAAAGCTCTCCTGTTGTTTCTAGCTAGTCTGGCTTTTATTTCATAAGTTGTAGCCATTTTTCTTCATTAAAGAACATATCTGAGTCATATTTGAACAACATCAAACATTTCATGTTTTCTCTGCAGTTCTTATAGATAAACTGTAAGTTCTTTCATGTGTGAGTTTTCTTCCTTTTAAATGGTTCACTGTAGATATTCAGTTGGTTGAGTGTAATTCTTGGGGATCCATTTCTTTGTCAACCACTGGGTTTTAAAGAGATTAGTGTGCTCACACATGTTAGCTAAAACTACAAATGAGATAAGAAACCGGATGTTCTCCTCCGTTGTACCTGTCGGGAGTTGAGTTTTTCTTCTTTTGGATGCAGGAGGTCGCTTCTCCGGAAGCACATCTTCAATGATTTCAAGGTCTTTAAAGATATTAGTATTAAAAAAAAATAATTGAGAAGAGGCAAAAACAATGATGTGAAGCACAAAGAAAGCTAGGCAAGCAGACTTTAAGTTAGAATGCTTGTTTTCTTCTAATAGTCTGTCCTTGCACACAGTCTTGATGGCTCTTGACTTGTTTGGGGCAAGTCCTAGATAGCTCCTTTGTCTTAGGCATTTCTGAGAGATGCTTTAAAGATATTAGTATTTTAGATTTTGGGACAATACACACAAAACAGGGAACATTTAACAAACACAAGATAAAAGGTTTTCTTGTTTAGAATTTCATGACAAGAGTTTATACCTTCAGGTGAAGGAGGCTCAGGAATTTCAGGGACAGCCTTATATGACTTCAGCTCTGGAAACGCTTCCCGGGTTGTTTCAGACTCTTTAAAGATATTAGTAGGTTTACACTTAGATATTGTAAAAGAAAAACCAGTGAATTATATAACATGTAGTTTGGGGATCTTAAAGCCAAAGATAATCATTGAAGCAGTTTGAAATATACCTTTGAGTGCCAGGGTTTCCCTCGTTTTACGAATGGTCACATAAGTTTTCTCTTCTGTAACAACTGTTTGGGGTGGTGCAGGCACTTAAAAGACACGGGTGCAATTATATTATGAAAGGTAATGAAGAATATTACGTTTCTAAAGAGAGCTCCCAAGTAAATTTCATTCAGATCGAGTCAGGGGTGCTAGATACCTTTTGCCACTTTGAGTCTTGCCTTCTGCGGAAGAGTGACATGCTCTTCTTCTATGACTGTCTCTTCAGATGCTTCATACACTTTAAAGATATTAGTGCATGTGTAACTACAAGTGTTTCAAGATAGATGGAGGACGGTACTAAGACATATATGACACATTGTACATGTTCATCACCCAGGTTCACAGTGGTGCATACATACAAATTAGTGACAAGCATGAACTGAGCATCAACGAGTTTCATTCCCAGTTTTAGGATAAAGGATGCTCAGAATTTCTTCACGATTATGGTAACAAAATTGAGGAATTTACCAGACAGGAACCATATAATTTTTTTTTCCATTTTACCTTAGGGAAGCTATTGTCATATGGGTGTCATTTTTAGTTCATGTGTGCATTAGGAATAGGGATGATATTGTGTTGAATATGGGAAATCCACTTTCTGTATTTGACCTATCACAATTGAGTGGTCCTCTGTATTTCTAGGCAAATACTTATGTATACTTTAAAAATCAAATTTGATTTATGGCTTCATAGTATGATAAACATGTGGAAATAATTTAGAAATTAGAAGCTAAAAAGAACAGAGAGGAGACTACAGCTCTGTGGTCAAACACTTGAAGGGAAATTAAAGTGAGGAGATAAATGGGAGAAAAGCATATGAGAAGGATAAACGATTCTTCCAGCATTTACAAAGGAGCCTCGTCTGGTAACAATAACCAGTTTTAAGGATAGAACAGGCAGGAGGAGGTGATCATATACAGTAATCTTAAAGTACTATAAGATCAATTTTAATCAGGAGCTTTCTAGGTCGAAAAATAAAGTGGAAAATTATATTGGGTATTACCATGTTTACCATTTAGGATAGCAAGACTACTCAGAATATTTCACTACTTATTTTACTATTTAAATTACATAGATAGATAGATAGATAGATAGATAGATAGATAGATTTTTTGTTTGTTTGTTTTTGTTGTTGTTTTTTCAAGACAGGGTTTCTCGGTGTAGTCCTGGCTGTCCTGGAACTCACTCTGTAGACCAGGCTAGCCTCAAACTCAGAAATCTGCCTGCTTCTGCCTCCCAAGAGCTGGGATTAAAGGCAGGTACCACCACTGCCTGGCTATAATTTTTGAAACAAGAAAAAAAAATCATTGCTTCTTCTCCTGGAGCCCTAGTTGTTTTTTAAATTTTATATAAATCTATGATCATTTGAGCAGTACTGTCTAAACCTTAATTATTATGGTGAAGAGTAAAAACCATAACATTGGGTCATCTTGATTTTAAAAACTCTACAATATTAGTATAGAGTTAAGGTAAGTTACTTCATGGTCTGGAAAATGTAAATTGCTTCTTTTTTTAAAAAAATATTTATTTATTTATTTATTATATATAAAGACACTGTAGATGTCTTCAGACACACCAGAAGAGGGCATCAGATCTCATTATAGATGGTTGTGAGCCATCATGTGGTTGCTGGGATTTGAACTCAGTACCTTTGGAAGAGTAGTCAGTGCTCTTAACTGCTGAGCTATCTCTCCAGCCCTGTAAATTGCTTGTGAAGAGATGTTTGTGTATAGAATAGATAACTTAGTAGGACATATGACTTTTCTAAAATCTGGTAATGTTATAGGCATAGGATAACTTACTTTTTACATTGATAAAGAAGAGTAACTTCTCTAAGGCTGATGGATATTCAGATGATTTTAGCCAACATTTTAGCATGCATGGCTTTTTATAAAGATATTAGTATATTTGCATTTTAATTCTATGTTGACAGACACAGTAGATTCAGAACACAGACAAAACGAGGGGGAATCATTAGCTTCTTTGAACTCACTGTATATCTCTGTGTCTTCAGGAAGAACAACGGGTAATTTTTCTTCTTGAATAATTTTCTTAGGCACCTCAGGAACTTTAAAGATATTAGTATGACTAATTACTATTAATAACATACAAAGGATATTAAGAATATAACACTCTTAAAAAAGAGTCACAAAGATTTGATGGGGCACTCGTTCACAATACACAATAAACGCAGCCAGAGTCATTTCACATTGGGGTTATTAGCATCAGTTTGTACCTTTAGGTGGTGGAACTTCAGGCTTTTTAGGAACAGCTTCACGGACTTTTTCTTCTGGAGTGATTTTCTTTGGTACTTCGGGTGCTTTAAAGATATTTATTTGTCTTATTTTCAAGAATGTCATAATTAGGTATAAAATAGCAAGAGTAAAGCGGGGGGGGGGTAGGGGGAGCTCTATTAAATAAAATGTCCAAAACGTTAAGCCAGTGCACTCTATGTCTCTCAACTGCCTTGTTGATGATTCTTATTAGAGACAACTTGTTCTTGGGGGTCAGTAGCACTTTCTGCTGTTATTTAGAGCTTATTTCTAGGGCTATAAGGCAGAGATTCCAATGTCAACTCCATAGGGAAGAAAAGCTCAGAGACCAATGTTCATGACTATCTAATAAGATGGCCAAAATGAGAAAGACCTGTAGACTTAATGATGTTTTCCACCAGAGCAAAAATGGCAAGATTGTAGGATAGAATATAAATGGCAATTTCTGCCATTTGCAGCTGCCTCCTGGTCCTGAGGAAAGAGTGCTCTTTCTCTCCTTTGTGGAAAGTGATGCACGGGGATTTGCTGCTGCTGGAGAAGCAGCAGAGGCAGGTACCTTTAGGTGCCGGCACCTTCGGTTCTTCAGGAGCACGGATTTTTTCTTCAACCACCGTTTTCTTGGTCACCTCAGGTACTTTAAAGACAGCAGGGATAACTTTCCTTACTTTGAAACACTCAGAAAGATCTTAGCAGGCAAAATGTAAGAGATGTACAGTGAAAGCAGAACAGTCACATCACAAAGCAGAGACAGCGCTTTACACACACAAGACGGCACTTTACAGAGTTGACTTTTGACAACAAACATGACCATGAAAGTCCATGGAACACCCAAGTTACACCAACAAAACTTGATGTGGACAAATGACAACACGCTGGTACATGGAGCCCTTTCTGCTCACCCTGGCAGGATAATTGCACCGTTTTCTTCAGTGATAGCTTTACTATATTCTCATTCATAGCCTCAAATTATGTATTAATAAGGATGTTAATGAATAAAGGAGGGGCACTACCACATAGTCATGATGTATTTACAACCAATAGCTTAATACATCAATAATACATAGAGAAACAGAGGTCTATCAATAACGAATAGGGAAATAGAAGTCTATCATTAAGGATATCAGAGAACAGATAATCAAATACACCAAAGGATGCCCACATTCACACTTTGGTCACTAGGTGTTTGGGTTTGGCTGTTTTAGGATAACAACAGTGACATCTGTGTTTGTAGACCTGCTTTTGGTCATTTAAAGATATTAATTATTTTGACATTCCCCTAACACAAAACAGGGAACAAAAACACCAAGTCAAACAGAAAGCAATTGTCAAGCAATGAAGAAGCAACTGAAGACAGTTCTGAGAGTACAGTTTTCGCATAAAATACCTTTAGCTGGTGGCTCTTTTCGAGGAATGACTTTAGTGGGTGGCTTTTTTGGAGGGATGACTTTCTCAGATACCTCAGGTCCTTTAAAGATATTAGTGTTTGGTTTAGAATAGACTCATAAAATACTATGAAGCACCACTTATATTAAAACTGTACAATGGGGTCTCAGAAAACAGTTTATATTTTTTTACATTTACATTACGCCTGCTTCAAGAAAGCTGTGATTTTGTCATTTATATAATACATTGCTATGTAAAACATACAGATTCCATTATATCAGGTATTCATTTGGGCCTGATCTGGAGTAGTCCTGTAGACTATGGATGTGCAGCACTATGTCCTGTCCTTAGAATTTACTAGAATTTGGGTACCATGGCTAGTGCTTCATTTACTTTATTCTTTCTCTGATGAAGATAACCACAAAATGGCAAATGCTTTCAATAGGTAAATATTAGTGCACAGGTGACTCAAATGAGAATGGTTGCTCTGCTGAGACCATAAATTCCTCAGTAAACTGAGAAGTGTGTCAGTGAATGAATGACACCTGTTATGCTGGTACCTGTGATAATCATACAACTCTTGCTAGACTATAAAAAAGAATCCACACAATCAGACAGCAGTGTATGGAGCATGGAGCTAAGTCAGTAAGTATCAAGCTTAATTCTTGTGCCTGTAAAAATGGATGACTCTGTGTGGTTACCCTCTATACCTTGTCACTTTCTGAATCAAACAACTTAAACTCATGCTTAAAGTAGTTCCTGGGCTAATGTCCTGAACTGAGCCTGCAAGGTACTTTGGAAACAAAGTTGGTAAGCGCAAGCTATAACAAACTATAGCGTCCGCAGGATCCTTTATACCTTTTTTAGGTGGAATTTTGGGCTTTTCGTATACTTCCACTTCTTCAGCCTCTAGGAACTCAATGACCCTGTGGACTTCTTCCACTTTGTGCTCTTCTTGGAACCTGCGCTCTTCCACCCTGATGAACTCCTCCACCTCGTGGAACTCCTCTTCCTCAAAGTATTCCTGCACCTCGTGGAACTCCTCTTCTTCGAAAGCCTCTTCCACTTTGGCTTCCACGAGTTCTAGCTCTATTCTTTCTTGGACTAGTTCTTCTTGCTGGTAGGCAACTGATATTTTTTCTTCAAAAACAGCTTTCCCTGAAAGAGCATCGACTTTAAGAGATTTGCTATTTTTTTTTTAACAATAAGATGAAACAGATGTCAACTGAAAATGTAAGAAAAACAAGTAAAAGAAGGCTTCCGTGAAAGAACATGAAGATCAAAGAACTTTCCAGAAAATACCTTTAGCCGGTGGAACAGCTTCCTTTTTGGGCACAGGGACTTTCTTTTCAGGGATTTTCTTCTTTTCTGGGACTTTCTTTGGCACTTCAGGCACTTTAAAGACACATTTTAAATATTTACAACCACCAAGAGTAAGCCCCTGGACATTGCACACCAAAAATAAGACACATGGACATAAAACATAGCTTAATGAAGAGTTGTTAAAGGATGTTGGGTTTAAAAGAGAAAGTGTACCTTTGGCTGGTGGGGCCTCTTTTTTCTGGACCGGCACGGGAACCTTTTCCTCAGGGATTTTCTTTGGCACTTTAAAGACATTGGGTGCCTCAGTCAGACAACAACGCTCAACAATACACACCCCCCACCCCAGACACCAGTGGCTTCGTCAGTGTATGTAGGACATTATCTGTGCTGTTGGCCAACTGTCTTACAGGTAACAGGGATCCTCTTCCAAGCGCTCACTTGTGCTATCTGTGTTCTTAGAAGCCGACACGTGCCCACAAAGAATCATCTTTGCTATTTTTAAAACAGCAGAGGTTACCAATACTGGGCCTCATTTTACTATTTTTAATTTGATGATTTTTTTTTCGACCTGATTATCACCCTAGAGTCTCTGGAGCCTGACCTAGGCCTCAGGAACTGTTGGGCATGAGGCTACAGGCTGAGGAGTCTGCTGTGAGAGGAAGGGGCAGTGGGCCATGGTTGCTGTAGATGCAATCTGGAGCATTAATTGAACTAAGAAGCAACAAGAAAGGAAATTTTGTAACCCTGAATTTCCGGGTTAACTATGGTAAAACTGACACGGGGATCTTTAAGGTTATTACCTAAGTATCAGAACAGATTTTTTTTTTCCTGTTTAAAATAGTACATATAGGGAAAACTGTTATAACACGTAGTGTGAATTTAGTCATATAATGGAAAGAAGTCTAGGAATTATATGAGGGTAGGAAGGGTTACTTGTTATGTCCTTAAATACAGAGAGATCATGACGGGGCATCAAAATTTCCAGTTATTTAAATTAAGAAACTTCTAATGTAATCCACACCAGGTACACATGTGGATTCATTATTTACCTACTGACACTGTCAGACATCTAAGGAAATGCAATACATGGCATTTTAAATTGTAATTAGTCAGTTCTCTGCAACAGTTACTTTAAGGAAGAAGTGAAAGAAGACACAGAACTTTTCAGAAAAAAAACATTACTGTGGGGCTAAGGAAGTGTCAGGGGTTGCTATACCTTTTGCGGGGGGTGCCTCCGCTTTCTTAGGGACAGGAGTGGGAGCTTCGGGTACTGCTTTCTTCACCACTTCAGGTGCTTAAAAGATATTTTATGGACATGTTGACAAAAGTCACATGCAATGAACAGAACAACACCCCATTTACAAACTATAAACAAAGCAACACAAAACACTGATTTATTTTAGGAAGATGTTAGCAACCTAAGTGATAAGAATCCCACCCCCAAAGGAGTGTCACCCCCAAAGGAGTGTCACGGCAGCTCTGCCAAGATTTCAGTCTTCAGCGATACACGGTTTAAGAATTATTCTTAAAAGCGAATGCTTTCATCACATACATAGATTGTTCTCCAGCATTTGAACTGAAATCAAAATTGAGGATTGCAAACTAGGGGGAAGGATTTAGTAACAGAAAATTGATAGTCAGATTGCAGGGAAGGAGGAAAAACTGGGGAGAAAGAAAGGCCCACAAAGCTTCAGCTACCAGGAGTGTGCACTCTCCAGGCCTCATGGCTGTGCTAGCAGGAAAGTATATGGCTGAAGATTAGGGCTAGACAGTTCTGAGCACCAAGGTTTTGGGATGTCCAACTCATCAAAGTGGCTGTACCTCTAGGTGGCAGCACCTCCTCCTCCTCCTCCTCTTCCTCCACTATCTCTTCTTCTTCTATGCTAGGCGGCTCTTCTGGAATCTCTTCTGGAGTGGGTTCTTCAGCCTCCTCATATACTTGAAACAAATTATTTTGTAAATTATTTTTTTTAAGTCCCTTGAATGTTAGATATGTTAGATTAAAATTACACCATCTTGAAAAAAACACTCGGCCTCTTAAGTGCTCATGAACACTCTCTATTCTGAAAAAAAAAAAAAAAAAAAAGCCCAGTCTTTAAAATATTCCAATGTTGAAACTGGAAGGGGCCCCAGAGGACTTAGTTGGAATTATTATTTTTTAGTGAAGGTGGGAAGATTTTTTTAAAGCAATTATTCTAATTAAATTATTCTAATTATTGTAATAAGCACCTATCCTGATCCTAAATAATTACGAAGTCAGATTTTCTGCACTAGTTGTTCAAGTTTATCTGAGCTTATTCTGGGAAAGCCTTTTTCCATCACGACTCCTGAAGGCATTGGATGAGGAAATTCTTCTCAGTAGTCACACACAGAGACAAAACGTTGATTTCACAGAGTTAGTGAGGGAGAGAAGAACAGGGGTTAGTGGGTCCATTTCAGTTTTCCATTGAAACAAGCCACAAATACACAGGCAGCGCTGTGCACAAACACTAAGAAACTGGCCTGCCCAGCTCCTCCTAGGCAAGTGCTACTTCCTATCAGAGCTAGAAGGTCTATTTATTTCTACAGTGAAGTGTATATTATTTCCTTTATGTATGAGATAAGGGTAAGACAGGAGCACTTAGAACTGGTTTCTTAGGAAGTCATCTACCTTCAGCTGGTGGAACTTCCTCTTCTTTAGGGGGGATGATCCGTCTTTCTTCCACCTTCTTAGACACCTCAGGAACTTAAAAGACATGGATTGTTTTAGGCACTTAAAACTCATATGCTGAAGAAGACTACTTAAAGACCAAAGTTCACATTTTCAACCCAGGAGAGTAAACAGCACAGCAGAGAGAAGGGGACGACACACTGGCATGGTCACAGTTAAGGAGCAAAGGAAGAGGCTTGCAGATCCATCGTGAGACTGTCTTTTGTCTTTTGTAGCTGGACTCACTTCTTTTTTTAGCAAGAGTGACAAGTACTTGCTCACTTCTGGCTCTTTAAAGATATATAATATCTGTCATTTTAATTTTCAGGAATAACATACAAAGGAAAAACAAGGCAAAAAAAAGAGCAACACTCACACAAAGTGGGAAATGAACACAACAGCAGCACAGGTACAAAAGAGGAACAGTGACAAAGGTCAGTGACAGATCAGAGAATGCCAGCCTGTGTGCTGAACATCCTATGCGGATGACCTCTCAGGTCAACAATGGAGCAGCCAATAAGCATGTACCTTTGGCAGGAGGGACCACTGCTTTCTTAAGGGCAGGGACAGGCACCTTCTTTTCTGGTTCAGGCTTCTTAGGAACCACAGGAACTTTAAAGATATTTTGAAATTTCAGTCTCACAAACACAAGGACGCCGTGTACAGCAATAACAGAACTGACATTCACAAATAGCAGATAGGGCATTTTGACTTAGTGTGTGAAGGAAGGAGCGTGTCCCAGGTGCTTGGGAATACAAGAACATTGGAGGTATTATACCTTTGGTGGGAGGAGCCTCCTCTTTCTTGGGAACAACTACTTTCTTCTCTGGCACTTTCTTCTTGATCTCAGGCACTTTAAAGACATCATTTCATGATAAGAATGTATTTTGAAGAGCAAGAAAGAAAGCAAGAAGTCTCTTCACACAGGAAAACCATCATGCAACATTCACTCAGAAGAGGGAGGGAATCTGAGCTGCAGCCTAACAGGATATGACTGGAATTTGCTAGGCAAGGCATCAGCAAACAGCTGGTTATTGAGGCCAGATGCTATCATTTCCTTGGCTTAAATTTTACTAATAACCTAGCTAATACCTATCTGAAAATTCATGTGGCTATACAGCCTGGTGGAAAACATTATACTTATTTAAATTTTAAAGCCATCATGGCTTTTGGGGAAACATTATTGTAGTTTAAGGTATGAATACACTTCTAGGTACTATATCATGACCTGATCTATGATGGCAAATACTAATTTTCAATGATGCAACAATATATCTTGTCTTATTTTATCTTATAGTAATATTATTTATTAGAATCCCCACTTTAGGAAGGAGCTAACTAAGGCTCAGATTGGCAAAAGGACTCAGAGTAGAACAGCAAAGTCTCCTCTGTTCAAAGTTCAAAGTCAAGGTTAAATCAAAACATGTTGTGTTTCCATTTATTTTTATGTTTTGAAAAATATAAACTACTAAGGTTTTAATACAGTCAGTACTTTGACATAAACTATGAATCAGGGTTTTGATAAATACATTGTTTTTCCTTTTCAGGCTAGTGTCACAAAGGCACTTATTGCAAGCCAGTACAAAGGATGAAATTTAAAACATGAATTTATGGAGGGGGCAACATTAAAATGTAAATAAATAAAATAATTAATTAAAAAACCATGAATGTATGTATTTCCAGGTAAAATTTTTCTTATAGATAATTTAGATATTCAGAGAATCTATATGAGTTATTACATGGTTTTAATAAAATTACATCAAGCCGAGTGGACCTTTTGCAGTAGCTGTGTGATAATACTGCCTTTAACCTATCATATAAAATAATACTGTGTGAGCAGCATCTAATAGAAAATAATGGCTTATCAGTGTCCTCATCAGCTTTGGGAAGTAAAATTGGCTGTCCCTTTTATAAGAGACCCATCTGATAAAGCTATCAGTCAGAGGGTGGGGGCTGTGTGCTCACTCGGGGGGGGGGGTGGTGGTAGTATACCTTTGGGAGGTGGTGGAGGCTCCACTTTTTTAGGAACAGGAACGGGGACTTTCTTCTCAGGGACAGTTTTCTTTGGCACTTAAAGACATTTCATTTAAAGACATTAAGAACTGCATACAATATCACATAGATAACTAAATACATCCAAGGAGAGGACCACAAACAAACAAACAAAACAAACAAACAAACGTCAAATAGAATTTGAAGACGTGCAGATAATTTACAATGGACAGACATACAAAACAGGTGCAGAAGGCAAGATGAAGATGTGCCTTTGATGACACAAGGCCTTGATAACAACATCATAAGTGATTATATAAAGTAAGAGACAAATAAAGATGGGGAGGCAGACACCAACATAAAAAGTCTTGATTCCAAGAACTGCTGTACCTGGTGCAGGTTTTGGCACCTTAGGTTTAATCTCTGGAAGAGCTTCTTCCTCAGGTTGAACTTCCTCTTCCTCAGGAAGAACTTCCTCTTCTTCAGGAAGAACTTCCTCTTCTTCAGGAAGAACTTCCTCTTCCTCTGGTGGAACTTCTTCAGGTGGAGCTTCCTCCTCAGATGGAACTTCTTCCTCAGGTAGAATTTCCTCTTCAGGAACTTCCTCAAATGGCACTTCTTCTTCTTCTTCTTCCCGAGGTAGAGCCACAGGAACTGGGACTACCTCCCGTTTCTTTGGCGCTTTAAAGATATTTATTCAATTTATACAGATTCTATGCTTGTGTAAAATATGAACGATAGCAGGGTAACATGAAAAGCAAATGCTCTTTGGTTACAATGACCACCGATGTACACATTATCAAGCAAGATGGTTAGTGGGACCTCTCCAGCACTCGCCATGTTCCCCTTGTCCCAGTTCTGCCCGAGATTAATGTACCTTTCGGGGGTGGGGCTTCCATTTTTTTCAGAAGAGCTGTTGGTTTCTTTTCTTCTGGAATGGGTTTCTTGGGCACCTCTGGCACTTTAAAGATACCATTTGTCTTTAAGAATGTGTCCTTCCACAGTGTTTTATAGCACAGTGTTTTATATTTATATGGAAGACATTTTTAGCAAGACACTTTTATAAGCTTGTAGTTCATACAGGGGCATTTTCTTATGAATGAACACTAATGTGAGACTTCCCCCTTGTGTGTAAATCATGAAATAATGTACCTTTTGCAGGAGGAGCCTCTACTTTCTTAGGAGTAGGCGCTGGTACCTTCTTCTCAGGCACAGGTTTCTTCGGCACTTCTGGCACTTTAAAGAAATGATTTAGAGAAAATTTTATACAACACAAAAATCATTGAATCCAAGCATAGTCTGGAAAATTATGATAAAAATCATAGTGAAGAAACCCCAAAGCAGCATTTCATTTTAAAAATAGAAATCTGTTTTTGTAAAGAGATGATACTAAACTGGTGTACCTAAAGAACATATTATTGAACTAATTAAATATTTTATTCTCCTATAAATCTGAAATTAAATTGTGTGCTCCAGCACGTTTGTGTACCTTTGGCTGGTGGTGGTTCCACCTTTTTGGGAACAGGTACTGGTGGCTTCTCCTCTGGTACAGGCTTCTTGGGCACTTCCGGGACTTAAAAGATAATAAATAAGGTCACTATGACATTTTCCTAATCACAGAGAGGTCTAGTGACTTAGGGACAATTGAATGATCACAGATGTGTCAATGATTTCACTGTAAGACAGAAGCTAATAATAGTTACAAAACAAGGTGCTAGACATGCAGGAGAGTTACAATAAAAACCACCAAATAAACACAGAACAGAGACACGGACAGCACAAAAGACGTGGTGATGGTTTTGGCCATTTTGATGGCGTGAATTTGTTTTTCACTAAGAATTCTCCACCGAAGAGGGCACAAGTGTTAAATAGAAGCATGCTGGAATGGCCACATTTGGAGATGAATATATGGCAACTGGCTTATGTGACCAGCTAAGTGGTTCTTGTTCTGGTGTTAATGTTATTAACATCATCACAAGGCAAGGATGACTAAGGCTCACCAAGTTACACCACATGGGTAAATGGCTGCATTAAGAGCTGTACCTTTGGCAGGTGGAGCCTTCTCCTTTTTAGGAATAGGCACAGGAACTTTTTCCTCTGGCTTCTTGGGAATCTCAGGCACTTTAAAGACATTGTTTAGAGTTAAGTTCTGACTGTGAGGAACAACACCCACATCAAGCACATCTAACGTTGTAGCAGCACATGGCAATACACACACACACACACACACACACACACACACAGGTTGTTGTAGCCAGAAGAGAGGTAAGCATTTGAAGACAGATGAAATTGTCTATGTGCATGTCGTGTGAGTGGTATATACCTTTGGCTGGTGGTGCTTCCTTCTTTTTGGGAACAGGAACAGGTTTTTTCTCTTCTGGAACAGGTTTCTTGGGTACCACAGGCACTTTAAAGATAGCAATAAGATTTGAGAATATTGGAGAAGATATGTGAAAAGCACACAGGTATCATATACTTCAGCATCTAAAAAGGACTTAGAGATCAGTGCCAGTAACACCCCAGTCAGATCCCCCAACTCTGAGCTGCCACTTCCTTTCCATTGGTGGGAGCTTTCGTCTACCTTTGACTGGGGCCACAGGCACCACCTCTTCCTCAGCTATGGTCTCCTCCTCTTCATGAAGGTGTTCTTCCTCTTCGTGGATATATTCCTCTTTATGGACGTACTCTTCTTCATGGACATATTCTTCTTTGTGGACATACTCCTCTTCATGGACATATTCCTCTTCTTCCTCTACAATGTATTCTTCATGGGCTTCCACCTCCTCTTTGAAGACAACAACCTCTTCCAGTTCTCGTTTTTTGGGTACCCCTGGCACTTTAAAGATATCATCTTTAAGTTGGCTATTTTCTAATTCCTCAATAAAGTTGAGACATTTTAAGAGCACAGACCCACATATAACAAAAGATAGGCTTTCTATTTCCCACAGAATAATGGTAGACACAGAACTGAGCATGAATTCAACAGCAAGGAGGAGTAGCAACACAAGCAAAGAGAGGTACCTCTAACAGGCACTGCCACTTCCTTTGTAGGGGCAGGTATTTTTGCCTCTGGGACAACTCTCTTGGGCTTCATAGGCACTTGAAATATTAAGTATAAAGGAATTTTAGAGTCAGAAAGAGGCCATCTAACCATTTCTAGCCTTCTTGTACTTTAACTAGAATAATTTTTGTAGCTGTCTCTAATAGAACATATAATTTTCTCTATCAAAATCCTTCTGTTTTTCCATGGGATGGACTCTGAATATTATAGCAAAGTTAACCCATAGAGGTGTTCAAATAAGTTTCATGTACCCGAGCAAGTTTGCAATTGGAAACAAATTGGAAATGGTGGGATTTGTTTTTGTTTTTGTGTTTAATATGGTTCTGGTTACAAAGCTATTCTAAAAAAACCCCCCCAAATTTGCAAAAGTCGAAAGATTGCAAAGAAGTTGTCTAAGATAAAATAAGGAAACCTGGGTGCTCAATTTGCTTTTTAAAAAGTTCTTCAAAATGACTTTGGAATAGTTACCAATTTTCAGTGATTTTTCTTATATTAATTTAACTATATTAGGAATATGCTAAGTGGTCACTGAATTCAAACAAAAGTATTCTATTTGAGAATATCATAGGCCTGGGGCAATGCACAGCCACTGGATACAAGACTATAGAGAGAGTTTGAAGTCATGTTAGAGCTGATGCTAGAGACCAGTAGTGTGAGAGGCAGGTAAAAGGCTCCGTTCTAGGAAGAGGTGGTTATACCTTTGGCGACCGGTTCAGTCACCTGCTGCTTTTCACGTTTGGTAATTGAAATCTGTATTTTTTCTTCAACAACTTTCTTTGGTTCTTCGGGAGCTTTAAAGATATTGATTATGGAAGAATATCACAATGAATCCCACAAACATCATAGAATAAATATCAACAAAGCACAAAGACCTGGCATTAAGAAATGGAACCAGACAATATAATTAGCAACAACAGAGAGCAGAAGACATGGTGGTGGGTCAAGGTCGACACGGTCACAGCACAGAGGTGACGACACTGCTTGGAACAGTTACTGCTCTATCATGTACCTTTGGGTGGCAGAGGTTTGAGTTTCTTTTGAATGGGCAGGGGTGCTTTTTCTTCAGGGACAGCTTTCTTTAGCACTTTAAAAGACCAATAGTAAGAGATTTACAAACCTGAACTAGACTCTTAAGGGTGAGAACAAAATCTTAAGACATATACAATACAACAGTCCCAAACACACAATTTATACACATCCACTACAACACATATCCACAGTGGACAGATGGGGAAAACAAAAGACTCCATCACGGCTAATGTTCTCACTCTACCTTTTGGTGGGGGAGCCTTGGGTTTAGCAGGCACCGGTTCTTGGGCAGGTTTCACTGGGACAGGCTTCTTGGGTTCTTTAAAAGCACAAAGTGTTTAATGTTAGACTGGAAGGCACAAGTCAAGAAATACTCATTAGGATAACTGATCCTCTATGTTCGCAGTGCAACCACAATCTCTAGAATAAAAATTAGAGGTGAGAAGAATAGGTCCCGAGAGCTGTAAGCAAGCTATGTCTGATTTCCTTGTGGCCATTCCTTTCAGTTAGGCCATGGGAAGGCTCACAGATTCTCATTTCACTTAAGATAGGCAACATGTGACACAAAGTTTTCTATCTTGGACATTGGTGTTTAAGGGCCTCAATGAAACCATGCAGAATCCTCTCAAAGAAGTAAACAAAAACTCTTAAGAAGTGAGAGGGTATGGATTCATTTCACATTTCTGGTAGGAGTTGATGCACATGAATTTGTTATCTATTTTACAGTAAAGAAAGTGCCCAGATTCAGAGCTCCATAAGCACACACATTATCTTCCATTAAAAACTGCTTTGTCAGGACTGGAGAGATGGCTCAGTGGTTAAGAGCACTGACTGCTCTTCCAGGAGTCCTGAGTTCAATTCCCAGCAACCACATGGTGGTGGCTCACAACCATCTTTAATGGGGTCTGATGCACTCTTCTGGTGTGTCTGAAGACAGTGACAGTGTCTGTATTTATTTATTTTGTGTGAATACAAAATAAATAAATACATCTTAAGGAAGAAAAAGAAAACTGCTTTTTCTTTCCTAGAAAAGCACTTAGTAACAAATATTCAATGCTGGGTGCCCTGTGGGTAGGGAAACCTAACAATAGCCTTAAGATTTATAGAGCCATTTTCCCCTTCCAGAAGTGATTTAAAACACTGAATTTACTAAATGACAAAGTTATTTTACCCCGATTGCCATCCTATCACATTGGGTTCTAAGTGTACTTCCCATGGGGCTGTCATACCTGTGACGTATTCCTCATGCTCTTCATAGTGCTCCACCTCACGCTCTGCATACTCGTCATACTGGTCATATTCTTCGGTGGGTTCGTACTCCTCAAACTCTTTATACTCCTCATAGTCTTCGTAATCCTCATACTCCTCCTCCCGATGTTCTGAAACAGTTTCTTCTTCTCGGGTGTAAGACCATTTCTTCTCTTCTGTCACAGTCACTTCTAGAATAATATTGACACCAGGCAGCATTTTATTCGAGGCCCATTTAGCGGCAATGTGCTTTGACTTCATTCCTTTATGAGAGTCTCCCACACTGGCTATGGGTGACCTTGGTTATCTCTTGAAGGTAAAAGTCTCATAAATGCACACTGACTAGTCATGATGTCAGATGGTCAAGTGCTTGACTCCAGTTAGGGGCAAGCGAGGAGAGTAGAGGGGTTAAATTGGCAGCTAGCAGACAAGGCGACACACACAGCTTTATGCTTTATATGATCCAATCAAAGTGCAATGTACCTTTAGTGGGTCGGGGTTCTCTCTTTGGAACTTCAATGGACACCTTTTCTTCTTTAACAGCTCTTTTTCTAACTTCGGTCACTTTAAAAGAGCAACGATTAGAAGTAAATTGCAAGAGCCTGAAGATGATTGTGTTAAGAGAACTTTGGCAAGAGCAACCCAAGAACAAACCCAAGCATGGTGCTCCACTAAAAAGACCCTTTCACTAAAATTGTGAGAAAAATCAATAGGCCTGAAAGTCCACATCATTCCGGGTGCCTGGGAATACTTTCCCCCAGGCTGTTTAATGTTTCAGAGATGCTGGGTAATCAGGTGGGATTTGGGAGAGAGTTAAGAGAGACAAGCTGCAACAATGAATGTACACCCGAGGACAACCTTAGGAAGGAACCTGAAGTTCACCAACGCTGTCGGTGCCCTAATTCTAATCCTCCCACCCCGATCCACAGGGACAATGCAGCATGTTGAGGAGTTAAAGAAACCAAATTGACACCAAAGTTTACCACATAAAACAAACATCAAGACAGGTGAGTCTGAGATGGAACGAACAGACATACTAGATGACAAATACATCTTAATGTAAATTATACATATTTGCGGTAGGGTAGAAAAAGGTACTTTCTGCAACCAGAATTATTTAGTTTTGCAGTGATGTGGAACAGCTTACTCTTCCCACTCTCGATATGTATGCACTTACGTCACTTCCCTCACCTGCCAGTTCTACTCTACCCATCTCAAGACCTCAACGCTTATTACTATCCCTTTAAAGAGCCATTATACCTTTAGCTGGTGGCTCCTCCTCTCTTCGAGGTTTGAGCTTGGGAAATCTTTCTTCAGGGGCAACTTTCTTAGGTTCCTCTGGCACTTTAAAGACAGATTTCACTTTAAAGAATTGCTTTTCTTCATCCAGACCACAAAACGTACAAACCACAGAGGAGTGACACGGACATAAAAGATTCAACCCTTCCCAAAGTTCAGACATTCTACAATATTTTAAAAGAAGACAATGACCACCCTTTTTCTTTATAAGTTCCCCTCAGCCAGTGTACTTATAAAGAGAGCAAGACAAGGCAACACTGACGTATGAAAAGGCTTCTGTACCTCTCGCTCTCGGAGGCGCCTCCTTTTTAGTTACAGCCACAAGAACTTTTTCTTCCTGGGTAATTTTCATGTGCCTTTCGGCCACTTGGAAGATAATTTAAAATTAGCATTCTATAACATTTAGAATAGAATACACACAAACATATATACATACATACATATACATACATACATATATACACATATACATACACATTGACACACATATTCATGCACACACATATATACAAGCCAGAAAGTACTGTGGTTTTAGAACAGAAGAATTTATAAAGCACACACAACTAAACACCACAATAAACAAGTAATACTTCATAAAGCCATAATACACCACCATCACAAACAGACACTAACAATCTACATAGAAAACTTATGACCCATAGATGGTAGCTGGAGGAAGAAAGGAAGATAAGACTCTATGTTTTTATTGTTTCTTTAGGGGACGTCATTTACCTTTGGTTGGGGGAGGTTCTTCTATCCCAACCTCTTCTGCAGGAGCCCTCTTCTCGGGAACTGGTCTCTTTGATTCTTCAGGGGCTTTGAAAACATCAGGCAATGTGGTCAGATGTGGTGCAAAGAGTGCCAAACCTATGCACAGTTACTCTCTCCCCAGTGGGATAAAGATCTGAAGAATGCATCAATTTACTATCAAGACAGGGAGTGAGGTGTCACCTGAGGGCACAGTGGACCCCAGTATACCTTTGGCTGGCGGCACCTTTTTGGGAGCTGGTGCAGGAACTTTCTTCTCTGGTACAATTTTCTTTGGTGGTTCGGGAACTTTGAAAATATTAAGAACATTAGTTTGTATTTTTTTTTTTTTAGGAAGTATCATTATTTGGGTGCCACAACACCCTCTTTGTAAAGATCTCACAGGTACACCAACATGAATGACTATACTAACAAAGTGTACAAATTCTGACAAAATCTTAAAGATGCATAGAGATGTCACTAGACATGTCAAGACAGACAGAATTGCACATCTGTGAGAGAGACCGTACCTTTAGTGGGTGGAGGCTCCTCAATTTTAGCAGGAACTTTTGGTTTTGGTATAATTTTCTTCTCAGGCACTTGAAAAGATTATAAAATATACTTGTAGAAAATGTACAGTTTTTTCCAATAAATATGTAGGAGACCTTTTTATTAGTCATGCTATTCATTATTTGTAATATAGATGGTAAATTATATATAGGAGGGAATGACAAATACAGGGTTAAAATATTTAAGAGTTGGTATACCTTTGGCTGGTTCAACTTCCACTTTCTTAGAGATAAAGTGCATCTTTTCTTCCACAACATATTCCTCGGGCTCTTCCAACACTTTTAGGACATCGAATTCAAAGAAGAAAAATGTAGACATTTTTTCATGTTTAGTTTTAACCATAATTTATCACTTCAAAACAATAATCAACATTGCCATACTTTAGCATTTGCTAAATCTCTGATTGTCTCCATTTAAGATACCTGAAGAATATTTGAATCAGAGATAATACTGTAATAAAGAGTACTAGCTTTACTAATTTATTGTATATCACAAAGACAGTAAGGCTCCAATTCACAGGAATAACAGGACACATGACAAGTGACCAGTTCAAGGGACTAAACAAACAGCACAGGATTTGAAGCTAGGTTGTTGTTGTTGTTGTTGTTTTGTTTTGTTTTAAAATCTAACACTCTGGGTTTGAAGGCAGAAAGGCAGAAACATTAACTTAAAGATAAAAAGCAAGATAGTTCATGCCCCATTCCCCAGTTTTGTGGGGTAGCTGTGTTAGAAGACATGAGAGACTTCATGTAATCTTTTCTGAGCCTGTGTGTATAAGGTTTACTGTAGAATGATCGTAGAAAAGGCTAATTAAAAACACCTGTGTTGCCTAAAATGAAAAGAAGCTTCAGGTCTCGCCATCTTTTCAGCTTAGTGCAGACACAAGAATCACGGAACATCTTGCTCTTCCTTGCTTGAGTTTGAGGCACTGAGAAAGTTTATATAGCATCCTGCATCAAAAGCTGAAATGGTTCCAGACCTATGTGAGATGAGATGTTCCATGTGTATGCTCTATATGATTCCCCAAACACTTCTAGGAAGGATAGTCTTCAAATCTGCCTGGTCCCTGACCATGCCCACTTTTGTGGTCTGTTCTAGGAAATGCAACTGAATGGTTAGGTTTGTTTGGGAATCATGGCTCACCCTATTGCATTCTAGATTATTCTACTAAGTTTGGAAATACTGGATTTCATGTGGAGTTTTCTTCTAAGTGGAGAAAGGGGATGTGATTGTTAGACAGAGGTGCACTTGAGAATAACTGGAGTACTCAAAATCTACTTAATATTAGGGAAGGAGTTACGTTGGAACATACCCATTTTCCTTTAAAACAGAGCTATGCCTGTCCCTTATCAGGAGTGTTCCTTTAGATATACAGCACTAGATAGACTGTGGGATCTTTGTAGGGAACCTAGTAGTGTTTTATTTGACCAAAAGGGAATCACAACAAGATGAAGTTTACTGTTTCAATTGTTAAACACATCAGAGAGTTGTGTTTAAAGCCGATGGAACATCTGGACATGTCTGCCTGATTGCAGATACTAAATGATTTTTTTTCTATATGTGGATTAGAGGAAAGCTCCTTTAGTTCAGTGGTTTTTGTCAAATATCCCTTTGACTTCTGAAGTTAATGTATCATATATTTTCTTCTTTCTTTTTAAAAAAGTAAATAAGTGAATTAGGAATTGGACAGTCCACTTAATAATACCCCTGTTTGTGTGTTGTGGAAATCATGATTTGAGAAACACCATGTATATACCAGATAACCAAGGTGAAGTGTCTACCAGCCTACCACACTGAAGCCAAATCCTGCCTCATAAAAGGGGGTATCCACATGAGGATGCCCACCCGCCTCAGTTGTCTGTAACCATGAAGCCATTACTTCCAAATAGCTAAAGAAGAGATGGAAATTAATGTCATAGGGTATTTACTCTTATATAATGAATGCTTTTGAATCTTTTATTTTGATTAAACAGGCACCTGTACTAAGGTCAGTATATGAACCTGTGTCATGCCTCTTGGATGACTTTCATTATTATCTCTACAGCAATCATCCCTCACTTATTTCTGCCATTTACCTTCATACTCTGTGATTTCTGCTTCCTCCTCATCTCTTTCCTCTTCCCTATACACCGAAACAGACACTCTTTCCTCTTCTTCAGAGTAAGTCCATTCCTCCTCTGTAGATGGGTTAAAAGATAAG
The DNA here is from genome assembly GCF_000001635.26 of Mus musculus. Lineage (NCBI taxonomy): Eukaryota > Metazoa > Chordata > Mammalia > Rodentia > Muridae > Mus > Mus musculus. The sequence goes on from NC_000068.7 coordinate 76,856,390, forward strand.
ATTTGATGATTTAAACTCAGTGGGCAGGAATACATCCAGCGGTCATGTGTTCACTACGGATGGATGAAGATTCCCCTATCAACTTAGGACATGGGACTTTCTAACTACAAGAGGGAAAGAGGCAAGACAAGAAGAGACTAAAGCCCAAGACCAAGAGAAATACTTGACTAAGGTCCCAGAGTGTCCAAATTAAAATGATTTCCTTTTCAACACCTTATTCACTTTATAAGAATGGCTTAAGATCAAAGTAGACACAAAAGATAGTTCCAGAAGACTACAGCAGGCAGAGGTATTCCAACACCTACACAAGATGGAAACAGGTTCTCACGAAAACATTTACATCCTAAAGAGGAGAGACTCCTCCAAGGGAGCTGTTCACAGATGCTGCCTGCCTCCTTTCTGGTTATATATACCTTCGTGCCGCATGAGTTCCACTCTCTGAGGAACTGCCACCGATAGTTTTTCTTCAGCAGCAAATCTTTTCTCTTCTACAACAGTTTTCTTAGAAACTTCAGCTTTAAGAAAGCATCAAAGTTGAAGCTTAAGAATCAATACTGACACCAATCCCCCTTCTCCCTAGAGTTTGGGAAAGCGTTGCAGTACGCCACTTTCTTTAGCAAAGTGGACAAAGACATTACACATCCCAAGAAAACACACACACACACACACACACGTCTCTCAGAAGCGAGACAAAGAGGGAACACACTCGACCAATGTAGCAAGAAGCACTACAAGATTTCTTTAGAAGACTGAGACCAATCCTACCTCGGGGAGGAGCTTTCTTAGGGATGGGAGCTGGAACAACCGCCTCAGGAACAGCTTTCTTAGGTGGCACTGGCACTTTAGAAATATTATACACTAAATATTAGAGCTCTGATGCTTTCCCACTGAAGCCCAGCTCAGAGCTTGTCCCCACACACTCTTTACACACCACAAAGCTCCCAAGTCATCCTTGCCTCGAAGCATAACATTGTAAAAGATAGCTTTTGTAAGACAGCTGGCGATACCTTTTGGTGGGGGGACTTCCTCTTTTCTAGGAACAGGTCTTTTTTCTTCGGGAACTTTCTTCTTTGGTATTTCTGGTACTTGAAGAATAACATTTATATATATTTTTAAAAATGTATAGGAAAATGAACATAGAACAGGCAGGCCCACAGAGAAAGACATGCAATTAAAGAAGCTTGAAGAAAAGCCATGGTTATGGGGATGTGGTGGGGTACCTGCTGGTGGAGGGGACTCCTCTCTTTGAGTAATGATGGCTATTTTTTCTTCTGTGACAACCTTCTTCTGCACTTCAGGAACTTCAAAAGACATTTGTAGAATTGGGTTTATATTTTTAAAAGTAGCTACTGAATAATTACTTTGAAAGGGTCTAGACAGGTAGACACTTCAGTTGTGTTGTCACTGACCATAACATATCCACTTTGAATTAAACAAACTAGTTAACAGATAAACACCAATGTCTTGTACTGGAGACATAAAGACTGGGCTCCCTTAATAGGCAAGTTTCCTACCTTTAGCTGGAGGGGCTTCCTTCTTCTTTGTCACAGGAACAGGAATCTTTTCTTCGGGAGCAGGTTTCTTTGGAGCCTCTGGGACTTAAAGTTTTAAAATAGCAGGTCAGTGCAGGCATGTTTCATTTCTGTGAATGGACAGAGGCGCATCTCCAAAGCGACACACAGAGCATTAATGTTATATATATATATATAGACTGTTCACTGGTATAAGTAGAAAGATCCCACTTTAGAGTCATGGTATAGTAACTGTCACATACAATGTTTTAGAAGCATTTAAAAGACTGAAATGTGTTATGTAACAAAAGTGTGTATAGAATGAATTCTTATATGCTATAGAATCCATTCCTTATGCTAGTATGACTTTTTGTGTATATATGTATATTGGTACATGCGTGTATGTGTATGCTTTGGGAGGGTAAAAATAACCTTGGATGTTATTTCCCAGATGCTATACTCACTATTTTCCTTTAAGACACCGTCCTTCACTGGCCTGGACCTTGCCATGTAGGTTATGCTCCCTGACTAGTAAGCCCCAAGGAAAGCCAATTGTCTCTATTCCCCCACCCTCAAGCGTTCTTGGAAACAAGTGTTCCACTATGGCCTTTTATTTATTCTATTTAAAGCAGGCACATGATTTCCAATTATCAAACATGGTCAAGGCCAGCATTTCACTAAGTTTGTTCTTCACGCTTGTCAGTATGACCTGCTGCAAACAAATCAGCCAGGGATTATACAAGTAATGCAGGGTGTGGGTAATGTGTATAGGAAAAAGTCTCTGCATAGATTGTTTTGAACGAGGGGTAAATCATGACCCCTTATGGCCTTTCTAAATTACAACTCTAACACTGTAGAAGAGTCAGACCCATGTAGCTTGCCCCTGCTGAGTGCATTCTGTTTCTGGTTGTCTAAAGTATAATCAAAATGTAGGATACCCTCTAGAACAGGTCCCTCAGTAGCACAGTAGGCCAATGGCTGTAGGGACCTCTATGTTATAAAATGTTGTGCATGTATGCACCAGTATTTTTCTGTAAGACATTCTGTCATTTAGAATACATTTCCAAATGTTTATAGTAGCTTTAAAGAATTTCAAGACACACAGAGAGAATAAATGTCAAAACTCTGTTCTCCCCTACTGAAGACTCTCCATATTCTCCGCCACCAACCCTTTCCCATTAACACAGCTTCAGTCTCATCATGGACACACAACAATGTCTTAATGAAGAAGACACACACGTGAGTGTGAAAGAGAGATGTTTTGTGGTATAAAAACATGTCTAAAAGATGTTCCACAAATCCTTCTCAAGGATGATATTAAACATTTCAGGTTTGACATAATTACTTCTTATAACACTTTTTGGGCACCGCCTTAGGAATGTCCAGAACAATAAATAATATATAACAAGGGTATATCTCCAAAGGTGACAAACATGTTTTAAACATGAGGAACATGCTGAAGAGATGAGAGACAAGGACAACATAGTACAAATGAAGACAGTGCAAAGCAGAGCTGGCCCCTGGGGGTGACAGCTGTCTCCACCGGGAGTTCTGGATACCTTGTGGAGGGGCAGCTGGCTCTTTCTTCTTGGGAATAGGAACTGGCTTTTTCTCCTCTGGCACAGGTTTCTTGGGAGCCTCAGGAACTTTAAAGATAACATTGTTGAAACAGTGTTGAGTGTTACAGTCTTCTGAGATACTTAAGATTATAGGGAAGCATCCAGCCTCATTAAGAACTTAAGAATTAAAAAGTCGTTTAGTGTGTTCTGCTTGTGGAATGCTTAGTACATCAACACCAGGCAGACATCACACACATGACATGAGGTAGACAAATACCCAGTTAGGATGGTCTAGCATGTAAAACTCTTATTAACATGTGTTACCACAAATTAATGAAATCGATAGATTGAGAGTTAACTACATGAGAGATTGTTTACTGATAACATTTGTCAATACATAGGTCTCACACACAAAAAGTCCAAAAAAGACAAAATTCCCCAAATGTTATTCTACCTTTGGCTGCTGGGGGTTCCACCTTCTTAGGAATGGGAACAGGGACCACTTCTTCTGGAACTGGCTTTTTAGGTGGTTCAGGGACTTTAAAAGAAATGTACTGTATTTGAGAAACTGCTCATCTGGACAAGACATATATTCTTATAAGACAAGAGCAAAGAGTAGATGTCCCTCCTTTTTGCCAGTTGGATACAAGAAAATCGTACTTCAGAAACCAAGATTTGTGGGAATGGCTGAATGGCCAAGTAGAAAAGGAACAACTGTGTTTATCATTTTAATGGCATGGGTTTTTATAGTGGAAATGGTGAATGAAATCTTGCTTTGTTTAAAGCCAGTTGGATGACCACAATTAGGTGATATTAAACGTTTTTTTAAAATTTTGGCTAGGGAAAGAGGATATAACTGTGATGTAGAGTTTAGAGTCCTCCTTCCCTCTCTCCCTCCCTCCCTTCCTTCCTTTCTTCCATACACGGTCTTACCATGAGGTCCAGCTGGCTTGAAACTTGCTTATGTACAGCAGGCTAGCCTCCAACTCACAGAGATCTGCCTGCCTCTGCCTCCTTATCATTAGGATTTAAGACGTGCACTACCTTGCCCAGTGGTTACTGTATTTTTCAATTTCAGTGGTGGGGAAATACTGACACACTTGGCCACAGTGTGACTAGTACTCTACAGTTCTGAGTTAGAAAGCTTTGGCCAGCAGGCAACCATCCTATTGCATTCTTGCTGCACAAAGAGCAGATGCAGACAACCCCAGAAACAGAGGGAGTAATAAAATGCAGAAAACCCGGAAGTTACGAGTTTTGAGTATTAAGGAATTTCTAATAGAATTTACTTAAATGATAAATTTACAAAACTGAGTTTTTAATACTTCTGGTATACTGAACTCCTAACTGAGAAGATTCTTCACGTTTTAAACAAGCCTTTGGTGAGCTGATATGAGGGGCTTCCTCATGTATTATTTCCAAATACATATGTCAGCAGACTGAAGTGCCCAGAGACAGGGAGTAGAGCCTTGTATGCTTCATCCCTTTGTACTCTCTCTCCAGTGAGTCCTTTGTCCATCCAGACTCTCCATCTGTCACCTGTGTGACTAATTCTGATACTTAGTATCAGTGTCGTTACATATTGACTGAGAATTTTGCCTGAAAACATTTTAAACATAGAATTAATTTACTGATACCTTTGGGTGGTGGTTCAATCTTTTTGGAAACTGCAACGTGAATTTTCTCTTCAGTGACAGTTTTCTTTTGCACCTCGGGGACTTTTAAGAAAATACAATCTTAATTACTGATAGATCATGTTGTGGATGGCAATTGTAATTTACTAAGAATATCAAAACAAAAAAATAATTAAAGGCAACAGACAAGAAAGGGAAAAGATAACAGAGAAATACAAAGAGACAGAAAGGCCTACACCATCACACAGTAGGCAAGAAGGGAACTGAAAAGCTCTGTTTTTTAATCTGAAACTGTGTCTTCAGCTCTCAAATTCAAAACTGCTATATACCTGAGACAGACACCTCTTCCTCTGTGTGAGAAGCAAAGAACATCTTTTCTTCAGAGATAACCATCTTCTTTGTGTGCACAGCTGGTACTTTAAAAAGAGCATTGCCATGTTACTATTTCCTTTTCTAGGACAGGACATCAGATGAGACACAGATAGATAGTCTACCACATGATGGTATACAATATGCAAATCTTTAGACACAGCTTGAATGGGTTAGTATGGTAGATTAAGAACAAGATCAGTCTCAAGGAGAAAACAAATCATGTTTTGCTCTGTCTGGACAAACCAACCATGCAGTCTCATATCAAGTACAATTAAATAAGAATCAAATAGCCACAACTTCTTCACATACAATGCACCACTTCCCCACATCTATTAGGACCAATTTATATAAATTAAAGGGTGGGAAATATTACATGCAATGTAATACACTGCATGGTAAAGTTAGAAGATTACTCGTTAAACACAAAACCTTCCTTAAATTAAAAAGAAAGTCATTTCTAAGCAAGACCGAAAGCAAAAATAAACTTATTGAATTATACATAGTAGTATAATCCAAAATAAAATGTGCACTATACAAACGATAAAGTATTCATGGTGCTTTTGAATAATTTAGCAATGTATGTTCAGATATCCGTATGCATAGATTACAATAATCAGAGCTTGTAGCTTCAAATGAAGATGTATACCTTTCACTTCAATTATTTCTTCCTGCACTGGAGTCCGGGAAGGTTTTTGTGGAACAATCTTCTTAGAAACTTCAGGTACTTTAAAAACATGTACAAATACATTTGTAATGTGAAGGAGATTTCATAGCGCAAAATTTCAAAACTATGTCAGCTTGGGTAACTATATAAATCTCATGTGAGCATATATCGGAGAGCTTAGGTGCATGTCACTAGAAGAGTCTTTAAATGGTGTCGGTACCTTTGATGACTTGAACTTTTTCTTCCTCCATTCTCCGAGTAGTCTTTTCAACTTTTTCAACTACTGGCTTCTTTACAACTGCAAATATTTTAAAGAAATTGCAGTACTTTTAGAATTTCTATTAAAAATCCTTTCTTTTTTCTCTGTACATACACACATATGTATGTAAATAGAATAGTTTTAGAGACAGGCAGGTTTGGTGTTTTCAACCTTAAGCGCGAGTTACTGGAACTGTTTATATTCATTTTATCTTTACTGTAACATTCTTTTATCTTAATATTTTTACTGTTTCGAGTAGATATAAATTCTCAAGAGAAAATTCATAGATACAATAAACTCAGAGAAGAAGTTGTGCCTATTGGATTTAACTGTTGATTCAGTCATCCTTGCCAAACAAGCCATGATAAGGACAGGAATACTCTGCTTATTTAAATGATTCTAATCACATACCTTTGGGAGGTGGTACTTTCTTTTCAGGCACTTTGGCTGGGATTTTCTTCTCATGTAATTCTTTAATAAAAAGCACAAGATAAACAGGGATGCTTAAACCAGTCAATTCTAATAGGCTGTGTTTGTTGCAGATGTTAAAAAGCTAAGTGTAATTTAGTATTGTGAAAGGAATCTGTCATGCTGGGCAGTATATGACCAACATAACTGTAGAGCAAAGTCTCAAGATAGAATTGAGTAGTAAGGGCCCATGGGATGTAGCCTCAGTACTGGGACTAAGTGGTTCAACCTACAATGAAATCACATCATCTCACATAGGGATGATGTCTACTCTAGAAATTAAAGGATTAAAGACCATAGCCTTGGAGAAACCAAAATGATCATCTTAGCTTTTATGCCCATCTTACATCAAGTAACAACATCAAAGGAAGCAAAAATGAGGCGCAGAGGAAGAATGGCCACCCAGTTGATGCTTACCTTCATGAACCTCCTTCTGAACCTGAATTATTTCTCTTTCATGGTAAATCTCTTCCCACTCTTCCTCCCCTTCATCGTAGCCCTCTTCTCTCTCATAGTACTCCTGTCCTTCTTCAAAGTCCTCCTCCCATTCCTCGTGGACTTGCTTTTTAGCTTCCACCTTGATCTCTTCATAGTCTTCATCTGGTTCTTCATAATAGGGTTCTTCATATGGCTCTGTGTATGGTTCCGTTTCCAATTCCTCATAGGGCTCTTCCCAAGGCTCTATGTGAACTTTCTTTTCGTAGACTGCTTCCTCTCGTTCATACACAGCCTCTTTCTCTTTGTGAACCTCTTTCTTTCTGGTGATGGTTGTTATTTTTACCTCTTCAGCCTTAGAGGACACGTCAATAATCTCAGAAGCTGAAAGACAAAAGGAGAAGGGGGAAGAGAAGGAAAAATCCCATCAATTACACCCATCAGAAAGCTTTATCCAAGGGAAATCCACAGTTATTCAGCACCAAGCTCTGCAGATGCTGTAGTATTAGACTGAGAATCTCTTATGGTTTGCTTTTTATGGGTTCGATTTTATTAACTAGGCAACATGACAGGATCAAATGCTCTTTGCTCTTGATTTGAGGGTTTTCTTCTAGTGTCAAAAGTATAGATTCAATAGATAGTTTCACATTGCTATACCTTCCATCGTTTTACATGAACACCAGTTTGGAGAGCTCCTTGCAACTCCCCATGAAGCACGACATCAACATTATTTATAAACCCTTAATATGTGTGTGGATTATAATGTAAAGCTTAGAAGGAACCCTTCCTTTTCCATCCATAGCTTCCTTTCCCCTGGAGGAGCACCAGAAAACATTGTTTCTAGCCTTTTTTCACAATGACCAAGGGGACCTGAAAAATTTACAATAACATGGAAGCTTAATATTTAAAAACAATAAAGAGAATACAAGCAAACTTCAGGAGTAAATTATAAAATGGCTAATAATTCCTTTTTTATTTACCTTTTGCTGGAATCATGGGAGTAGGAGGTGGAGGCTTCTTGGCAACTTCTGGGACTTCAAAAAAAACAGAAAATGCATGTTTCCATTTAGACTGTGTGTTGTTTAATGTTTATTAATCTAGAGCACTATCATCATCCTTTGCATATGAATTATTACTAATGTAGCACCGCTTACAGGAGCAGCATAGAGCCCCCATCATCTCCAAACCAAGCTAATATGAGTTGCTATGACAAGTCAGGGTAACAAACTGCCCAGAGGCTGGGGTTTCATTCCAGTTTAGGCTGGTTTGAAACAATTCAAACGTAGAAGAAATAGCAAAGGAATGTGTAAAGGATCTAGTGCTTAAAGCTCACGCCTTTGCTCTTTTCATTATTAACTTTAAAGTTCACCAAACACCCATGCTTTCAAAGTGACCACCCAGGAAAGCCCGTGTGATGGTCGGTGCCTGTGCCTGTGTTGGCCACTGGGTGGGAGGTTGCTGGGCTTTCCCTCTGTGTCAATAGCTGCTTTTTTACATTAGTCATATAAATGTCTTCCATACCCCTCCAAGATAGATTACATTTCTCCTAACTGTGCCACTTTCTGTCTTCAAATGGTAAGACAAGAAAACCAAGAAAGACCCTGAGCTGGGCTACAGGGGCAGCATTGTAGCACCAACCCCTGAACTCCTCTGGGAGGGCTTGGTCAGAAAGAGCAGTGGAACCTGATTGATTTGAAGGTCTCTCTCACATCATCAGCTGTAGATGGCAAGCATTCTCTGCTTGTGTCATCAGTTGTCAGAGGCAGGCGTGGAAGGTAGAAATCCAAGAGTTTGAGAGACGAGGGGATTTCTCATCTCGTGACTCCAACTCTTACCCCTTGTGTTTCCTACACTAAGTTTCCACAGCGAAAACCCTAATGCCATTTCTTGATTAAAATTTTATTTGACTTTTAAAGTTGATTATAATATACCTGGTGGTGGTGGGGCCTCTTCTTTGGGCTTTGTGACAACTTTTTTGGTATCTTTTTTCACACCCTTTTTGGTCACTAAAAACAAAAACAAATATCAGATATAAGTAAAGGTTTTTAGGATAAGAACATTATAAAATAAACTTTATTGTGAGATACTTGCTTCAGAAAAATCATGTACTAAAAAGTGTGTGTGCATGAAAGAGAGAGAGAGAGATAGATAGATAGATTGATTGATTTTGGATACATTTGGTAGAATATATACTGTGGCTTTATATGTCCATTGCTTGTATGGTGGATAAGAATTAGCATTATCAGATGAGGAGGAGAGCAGTTATGCCCTCTCCTCTGTGTTTCATTTGGGTGTGGAGATCAAAATTTTCAGGAGAACAGCAAGTGGAATAAGAGAATTAAAGTCCAACCCATGTCATACGTGTGGGTGCAGCTGCTGCTGCTGCAAGGGGGTATGCACTGGTCACGGCTCTGAGCCATGTTGCCTGTGGCTGTTAGCATTTGTGAGCAGGAAACACCCTGTGATTTTAAAAATCTGATTTAAACTCTCACCTTTTGCAATGAATACCAGCAGTCATGTTGACATTTCCCTTTAAAGGGAAAGCCTTTTTTTTTTTTTTTTTTTTTTTTTTTTTAAACAGAAATTACTGCTTCTGACCCCAGAAAGATCATGGAATCTAATTTATGATTTTTGATTATTCCTCTATGCTGCAAGTACACAAAATATCCTCAAGTATGCTCATATAAATTACAAACATGTTTCCTTCTTTTATTGAAAGTATATGGACTGGAGAGATGGCTCAGTGGTTAAAAGCTCTGACTGCTCTTCCAGAGGTCCTGAGTTCAATCCCAGCAACCACATGGTGACTCACAACCATCCGTAATGGGATCTGATGCCCTCTTCTGGTATGTCTGAAGAGAGCTACAGTGTACTCACATACATTAAAAAAAAACAATCTTTAAAAAAAAAAAAGTATACTAGGCACAAAATTGGATGAAAAATACTGAATTTCTTTGGAACTGACTGAAAAATAGACCAAACATTTTAATATCAATTGCAGCAGGCGTAAGAGAACTCAACATGTCATTCCATGATGTTATTATAGTGGCAGTGACCAGGCTATAGAAAAACACAGCTTTGACCAGTAGATGTTTTATGGCTATGTTGAGAGAATCCTCCTAGCAACTTTGAATTTGTAGCCCTAGGAAGTCTTAGGCAACCTTCTGCCTGGGTTGTATGGCTTCAGGGAAGCTACTTAAGTATTTAGCATTTGAGATGGTCAATTTGTTGTATGTTTAAGGGTTTGTCTGTTTCGTTCTGCTTCTGAGGCAAGGTCTTACTATATAGTTCCATTTGGCTTGTCTTATGGGCCTTATGTTGGTGGTAACTGTCCCGACTCTGCCTTCTGAGCTGGGAACTTAGCTCTTAATTAGTTACCTCCTTCCTTGGTTAACACAATAAAACACAAACAAATCCCCACAGAAGACCCAGTCAAACATGTGAAAGGTATTCTCAGTTATATTTTTGCATAAATAGTATCTAACAACGAGTAGTTAGAAGTATAATTGAGGAGAAAACAAACCCCAATTTTCAGTTTTCTTCTTAACTAATATGATATATTTCCATAAGCTGCTCCACAAATTGGATTTATTATTATCATATTGATTGTTAGGCATAATAGTTAGCAGCATTAAAATAAATTTAATTTTAACTAATACCTAAGTGATTCCTTTGCAATATTTTAAAAGTAAACATAACATTTGGGTTAATCTGATAATTTTCAGAATTTCAAACCATGTAGCAGGAATAACATTTTCAAGTCAGTTCAACTTCTTGACCACAAGAGGGAGCACGAGTGACAGGAAGTCACATTTTCAAGACCAGACTGGAATTCTAAGGTTTACCACTTCAGTTAAGTGTAATACCTTCAATTCGTTTTGCTGGCGGCTTCTTCTCTTCAGGTAATGGCAGCAAAAGAGGGATGGAAGGAGCAACCGCAGGAGGGATTTCTGAGAAGAAAAAAAAGAGACATCTCATGCATTTTGTTTATTAATTCAAGGGTTTAGTCAGAACAACTGACACCAGTCTCTATTTAGAACATGAGCCGAGTGTTTCTCCTGGTTCCACAGTGGAGACGATGAAGTAGAACCTTCCTTCTCTATACCCAGATGCTAAGGCTAGGATCTTACCTTCCGGTGGGACAGCTCTGATGGGCATGGTTGGGATTGGAACTCTGGAATCGGGAATATCTGGAAGAAATGTATAGTGATAAGTACTGGGGAGTTGATAACACACGTTCATTGTTCAGTCACTCCCAACAGCCCCATCCGGCATGCAGACAGGATGATATTCATGACATAACACACGTGCCACACAGTTCTGCTGCTCATGAGATCTTGCTTATTTCTCTATTCACACCTTTGTGTGTTCCTAATAACAACTTCACTTTCTCCACTTCCCCAAATTCATAATGCATAACATTACTCTGCTTGAAATTATTTTTACCAAACAGCATTTTAATGAAAAGAGAAATGGTAACCTTGTGTATTTTAATTGGGCCTCTGTATTTATAAAACCACACTCAACTCACTATAAGCAAAAATTAAATATTAATAGTTATATTGTATTACTATAGATAATAATAACTTACCAGGAGGCTTCATCTCAAGTTTTATTTCTGCAAAAGAAAAAGAGAGTGTTTTTATATGTATAGCTCTCTGGGCAAGATGCTTGCTTTCAGGACAATAGCATGGTCCCCACAGGGCCTGTCCTCACCTTTGGTTGTTAAGTACAGTTCCGCTGTGCTTCTTGCTTCGCCTCTTGGCTCCAGCCGAGCAATTACTGAATAGACACCTGGAGAGAATTGTCATCCTACGTTAGTCTCCTAAAACACTTCCTTAGCTCAATATAAAATGCTCACTTCTGTCTTTCCCTCTTGTTATAAAGTACGCCACAGAGGATTGTAGAATGTAAGCATAAAGGTAGAAATATCAGTAGGCAGGTGCAGGTGAGTCTTACGTTACATAGTCACTGGCAAACTGTCCGTGCAGTTACCTTCGTCATCTGGGGTCACATTGTGGATTGTCATGTAATGGCAGCGGCCGTCGTTTCTAAAGTTGTATTTCTGGCTCTCAGTCAGCTCTGTTGGTCCTTTGTACCAGGTAACTATGGCGTCGTCAAAGGACACTTCGCACTCGAAAGTAGCAGACTGATGCTCGCTCACCACGATGTTCTGTATGCGCTTTGTAAACTGAATGGGTTCGGCTGTTTGGACACAAAGGATGCAGAGTTAGATGGCACAGACAGAAATCTCTGCTGATGTGATTTCGCTCAGATACTTAAAGCTCTTGGTGGCTGAGCTGGGGTTTCATCGTGTGGCTCAAGCAGGTCCCCACTGCCTTGGTCTTTCAAGTGCTGGAATTACAGGGTGGACACGTGCACCACCAGACCCAGCACAATTAGCTTTTTTAGGGAGGGTATCACTGTTGAACCTGGGCCTCACAAAGAAGTGCTATGCCACCCTCGTACTTTAATTTTTTTTATATATTTTTTGAGATGAGGTATACCTAAGATTCGCAGGCTGACCTCAAACTTTCTATCTTCCTGCCCCAGTCTCCCAGATACCCGGGATTGCAGGTCTGCGTTCCCAAGCTTGGCTTCTATTTGTATTCACTTACAACACTAGTGACACATTCTTGTATCAGTAACCAAACTATTTCCAGCCTTCAGGCCATTCTCAGAGAATGGATAGTGGACGGCGTAAAGAAATGCCCAGGAGTCCTTAAAACATTCATATGAAGGAAATGCCACAGGGAGATGTGAACCCAAACTCACATTAAATTTCAAAAGCTGTCCACGAAGTGGAAGGTTCGTAACGGGAGTACACATAGACAATCTTGCACTGAATTCCTTTGCAAACCCTTTCTTAACTTGAGAAAATTATTTTTTGTTGTTGTTGTTATTTAGGATCTAGAATTTTCTTTTCTATAAAGATTTCCCTGGGGAATGATTTCAAATTCAATGTGAAATTTGCAATTCTAAATTTCAGAGGATTCTCCGGAGTTCAGAAACCCACTTTCCAAGCACAGAAAGGTAAACACAAAGGCACCGCCCCCCTGCGGACAGCAGGCGCTTTTAGGAGCCGAACTAGGCGTGAGCAGATCTCCCTTCAGACTTGTGTGGAAGTCTGAGACTACACAGGTAACAGTGTCATGTGCATCCGGTAGACAATGACACTCTGGTGAGCTTTGTCACTGATGAACATATTTACAACATTTACTTATTTAAAAATGAATAGCACTTAAAACTTTACTCCAATATGAAGCTATTTTACTCTACACTTTTAACTTTAAAAACGAGGCACTAATATTCAGTGCAAAATAATTCAGAAACCTGAAATACCTCTGAACAAAAGATTAATATATAATTATTATAATATATAATTAATATAATATGTATTAATTTTAATAATTAAAATGGTACTAAATTATGAGGCACAGTTAACAAAAAAACCAACAAAAACAAAACAAAACAAACAAAAAACCCAAACCTATTCCTGGATAGCTTAAGGTTAATTCCCAAAGCTTAACAATTAAGAAATTATAGTATTGCTCTTTGAGTCAGAAATTTTACTTCAGGGATTCAGACAGTAGGAATAGAATCTTTTAAAGGAAATCAATATTTTTTTTAAAAAAAGCCATTACTCATCATGTATGTTGTTAATGTTATCTATAAAATTTCATACCCTTAACATCAAAGTAAGCCCCCGCCCCCAAAAGTAGCAATTCCTAATCACAGTTTCTTAGATTTATATTTACAACTTCTTTCCCAAGATTTTATTCTAGGAACCGTAGTCATAAATATGAAAATTATTAACTTTAGCTTTTAAGAAGAAACCACCATTAAAAAAACCATGTTAGTCTACATTAAAGTCCTATTTTTGTCTAAAAGAAATGTGTGTTTGGTTGAATATTTTCCTTTTGAATCTATGAGTTTTGACCCAAGGAAGAGTGTGTCATACATGTGGGAGGGTTTGTTCGAGGTGAGACTGCAGGGGCCTGCGCAAGCACTTGCTGATTCTTGCTGCTCCACCAGTAACTCTGTCTAGGTTTCACCCACCTTCGATTCTGAGCTCTGCTGAAGTTTCGAGGTCTTCGTGCTTGCAGGTGTACTGACCCTGGTCCTCTGCACGGACATCGGCAATGGTCAGCTTGTGGACTTTGTGTTCCACTTCCGTTTTCACTCTGCCTTGAGGTTTAAGGACTCTGCCATTTCTGAACCACTCAGATTTCACATTTGGTACAGAAAACTGACACGTCATGGTACAAGTCTGGCCTTCCTTCAGAGTAACGTCCTGGAGATGCCGCTCCCAGGCGGGCTCTGTTGTAACACAGAAACGCACGTTGCTCAGCATCAGCACCATATGCTAATGTGCACAACAGCACTCTCACAAGGCTTTAAAATGAGTTCTCACTCACCAATCACAGTTAGCTTGGCACTAGCGATGTGGGGACCACAGACCAGACGGTAATTGCCCTGATCTTTAGGCTGACAGTTTTTGACTCTGAGTGTGTGCCGGTCACCATCGATGCTTATTTCATATTTGTTACTGGGCTCCAGCTTTTCAGTCCCTTTGTACCAGGAAAGCTTGATTTCTGGATAATTAATCTTAATGTCAATTTCAAAGATGGCGTCATTATCTTTCAGAACTGTCTGATTTTCAATATCCTTGATCAAAGTGACAGGCTAGGAGAAGAATTAATACGTGTTAGTGTTAGTCATTCCTTCCCTATAATTCCCAGTGATAAGTCTGTACATTTTATTATTAACATAGTTCATTTTACCTCTGTCTGTGTCAGCCTTTGCTGAATAAATGCTACAAGTTCTTCGAATTCCTTTTCATCTCTTTCTGACTTCTCTAGTTCCTCGATTTCCTGATTGGGGGGGGGGATAATATATTAGGAACAAAAATTTGAATTAGCAGGTACATGGCTATGCTTGGCCTCCATTCCTTAAATTTTTTAAAAAAATTTATGTGTATTGGTGCTTGTTAAAGATTTAATTTTATTTGTGTGTATTGGTATTTTTAGAGATTTATTTTTCTTTTCTGTGTATGTGTGTTTTGCTTGACTGAGTGATGGACACCATCTGAGTATGGTACTGGCAGGAGCCAGAAGAGAGAGCATCAGATTCACTGGAACCAGAGCCGAGACAATGGTGAGCTGCTATGTGGGTGCTGGGAATTGAACCCTGGTTCCCTGGAAGAGCTGCCCATGCTCTTAACCACTGAAACATCTCTTCAGCCCTCTGGCTTCCATTCCTGATATACCTTAGGTTACAGTATCGTTTAAAGCTAGGTTACAGTAAATTGCCTCCTAGAAATTTAGTGTCTTGGGAATTCAAGGCATTCGGATGATATGGAAGACGTTTGCTGTCTCCATCCCTTAGGGGATGTGGCAACAAAGGGCCATACCAGTCTGTGAGTCTCTTCTTCCTGGCTCTGTTTCAGCAGCTCAAACGCTTGGAGGAGGCCCCGGAAGTCGGTGATTCCGTACATGCGCGCATACTTCTCATACTCTTTAGGATCCACATTTTTGAGAAGTTCCATGATATCAATTTCCTCTTCTTCCCCAGATCCTTTCTTGAGGGCTGGAGTCCTAAAAGAGGAAAAAAGAAGTTAGGATCAATCGTTTGTCATCTGCTTAGGAGTTTGAGCTGTCTGCCGTGACCTAGGATGGTCTGTCTCAGTATCTTTCCTCACTAGGCAACAGTTTCATGCTCTTCATTAAGAAATATTTTTTAAGACATAAATTGTATAAATTTATATCACAAAGTTATAAATAAACTAAGAGAAATAAATTCTTTATTCAGAAATGATTTTTACATGCTAATTTTACCACTTTGACCAAAACAATAAGTTAGTTTGGTGATAGAATGGGTTAATGGTGGGCTCTTGTTTTACAGTGCTGAAATGTGATCAGTGAGTTGAAGAGGAATGAACACAGGAGTGTGTTCATTAACCTCATAACCAGGAGCTCCATTAGTTATGGTTACGTTAAATACCAACGGAAAACTTTATTTAAATATCACATCATGAAAAAGAACTGTGAAAAGGTGAGTGATTCAATAACTTAATAATTATGGTGAAACACAAGTTATTTTGCAATTATTGATTATGGAAATGCCTAAAATTATTGATCTATGAAACTGTAGCATTAAAAAAAAAACTTTGTAAAAGCAAGTCTTTCAGACTTGGACACATAGTATTTAGGTATTTCGTTTTGCCTAAAAGCTTCTAGATGTGTCTCATTCTCTGTTTCTTATTATCATTCTAAAACAAATACCGTCACTAAATTCCACCCACTGACAAGCTGTGAGTCTTGCAGTAGCTCATTCTGAAGGGCTCTGTGAGAATAAGAAGTCCTCTTCACAGTTCTGACAGGACTTACTTTTTCAGCATCGCGCGAAGATCACCTTCAATCTTCTCTTGTTTCTTTCTTTCATCCACCTGTAGGTTGACATTGCTTTCAATTTCACCGTGCTTGTTAAAGGCAACGCAACGGTATAAGCCAGAATCGGTTTTTGTGGTGTCACGAATCTCCAGCTTCGCTTCGTCGCCCTTTTGATGGATAAGAATGCGACCCCCTTGGTTCAGCTGTCTCCACTTCCCTTTTGTCCATTTGACATTCGGGATCGGGTCACCTCCAACTTTTGCAATAAACGTGGCAGTGGTTTCTAAGGAGTGGGGAAAATAAATGTTTTAAAAAATCAATCTTGCTTAATGGGTGCTCGTGAAATTGAACCCATAGCACTCTACAGGTGATTGGACACTCACTTTCCACTACTCTGATGCTCTGAGGCTCTGACACGAAGAAGAGTTTTCCATCCACGGCTGCTTTCTTGGCTGCTGGGGCTGCGGCTGGTTTCTCTGAAACACACATGTCCATGCTTTGTTACTACAAAAACTTGAAAGCTGTAATAAATATTCTGGTGTGTAAAACTTTAAGAGCTTTGGGGTGTGCTCCGCAAACTCACTAACTGTGAGCTATTAGTGACAAAGCCATTTCATAGGCAGTCATTTTAGGGATGGCTACAGGAGGTTGAACTCGAATGGACTGCTAGCATCCAATCTGGGATTTATAGACTTTATTGTATAGATTTCCTCTAGGCTATGACAGAAAGCTATTTCACATCATATCATCATAGCATCATTTTGGGAACTACCCTGAATATATCCTTGTGGATGTGCTATGAGGATTTCAAGAAATAGGCTGTTGAACTCTGGGTAACTTTAAATACTTTGTATCGAGAGTCTTTCCATTAAATCACTGGATACTTTCACTATGAGGGCGACAGATTACAAATGGCAAATAACCTGCCTCTAACACCTCTAACTCCATTCTTATTTAAGTTCCAATGAACTAACCACCATGGGCAGTTTCTGTCGTAATGTTCATCACACTTTCTTGGTATCTGTACCTTTAATGGTCACTTTGCACTTTGAAGTGTCACTTCCAGCCACGTTGGAAGCCTTACACACGTAGTCTCCTGAATCTGCTTTAGCTGTCTCCTTGAGTTCCAGCATGGCGGTTCCGCTAGCAAAGCTGAAGCTGCACCTGTCCGAAGGCTTTACCTCCCTACCAGCTTTCAACCACTGGATCCGAATGGGCTCGGAGCCCTGCACGTGGCAGCTGAGCTGTACAGAGTCACCTTCGCTGGCCGTGACCGGGGCAAGGTGCTGGTCAAACACAGGCGGCTTCTTAGGCTCTGGAATTGAAAAGGCATTTTTCATGAGGAGGACAGAGTCAAGGGATACATTATCTTTCACAAAGGAAATGTACAAAGGGCACAATAGCTTCTCCCACAGGTGATAGTGGACACTGTGGTGAATGGAATTATAAGTCAGAATCTGTTCCTCTTTGAGCAGTTGTTCACATTTGTTGGGGTAAAAAAAGAAAGAAAGGAAGAAAGAAAGAAAGAAAGAAAGAAAGAAAGAAAGAAAGAAAGAAAGATTTAAAAACAAGCAAAGAACAGCTGCCAAGCTGTCCACAAACCAACACAGCATCTGTGTCCTGATTAAGCTCCACAAATACTACGCTGGCACTGCTATCAATGGCTGTGCAATGCAGCATGATTTTGATTATTTAAAAACTACAGGCAGCAGCATTTTTACAAAACTCTAAAACCTAAAGGCTTATAAGGGCATTCTGCTCACTTAGAGCAGTGATTGTAAACTCCCGTGGAAGAAAGCCACCATCAGAGTTATGGAAATGCCCAAATCTTAATGGATTTTTTTCTAATGTCCAGTTTTAGATTTTTTTAAAAAAAAATCTACAGTTACTCTAAAAAAATTATCCAGATTTAGACCAAATAAAGTAAGATTCAAAACTCAGTGTTCAAATGAGAATAAACAGAGACTTGGGTTCCCTGACCAAATGGACATGCCTGATGTCATGTTCTGTCACAGCGATTGAGACTATAGCCAAAATAAGGCAACATTCCTGATTACAACTTCTGGTATCTACTGCTTCCGTAAACCTCTACATGAACATAGACTCAGAGTTCCATAGAAAGTGTCTGTCCAACAGCAAAGCCATCGTGAGCATAAACTGACCTAAAAACAAACTTTCAATTTTCATGCCTGCATTGAAACTAGATGCATTTCCATTTTATCACGTAGATGATAATCTTTGAATTTGTAGGCAAGGCAACCCAGTAATGCTAAGCTCTTCACAATGGTAACCTACTAATGATATTGATCATCCAGTATGCTCTGAGGTGGCCTGCAGCTCGCCTGTTGTGACCATTGCATGCTTTCCCAGAAAGTGGGCTTGTGCAATAATTATGGCAGTCTGTAAACTTTTATCTGTCTGAAGTAATTATAGTTGAAAAACCATATAAGGAAGATTTAAAATGAGGGAGACTGCTTCCTTTCTTAAAATAAGAGCTTTGTGTTTATCTTTTATAATATGTAATATTCTTCTCCCCAAATCCTGGTTTTTGGATCAAATTTTACCATTTTGTCTGGTATTACTATTCAATTTTAGGCCAAAAGATAAGAGCACTATATACTAAACAATTATTCTTTACAAACAAAAGCAAATGCTTCTTATTGTACCTGGGAATAAGCAGAGTAAAGTATAATACGCTGTGATAGTTTTTTTAAAAAAATGTTCAAAATAAACGGATTTCATCAAAATACCTGTTGCTTGTACACACACGTCAAAGAAGGCTCTGAATTCTAGCTATGTGAGAGGATTTGACCTAGAAATCTGACATCTGAGTCCCCTTTACAGGGGGTCACGTCACAAAATTATGAATAATATGTTTTTAGCAAACACGGAATTATGGCAATCCATTAAATAACAACATTTTTGTTTGGGGCTCTACACTGAGACTTCAGCACATGGAAGTGTATGAGGGAGAACACGGCAGGCCAGAGCTCTGAAGATGACTAACCTTTGATGACAATGGACGATGTGCACAGGGCAGAGCCTGCGTCATTTGTCGCCTTGCAGGTGTATAAGCCTGCATCGGCCATGCTGGCCCTCTTCACCTGCAGCAGCAGTGCGTTGTTCTTGAACATGATCTCACAGTTGGAGGTCGGGTGGATCTCTACATTATTTTTGTACCAAGCAACGGTGATGGGCTGGGACCCTGCCACACGCCCTTCCAGTTTGAATGAGTTCCCTTCTGTCTCTTCTACCGTCTCAGATAGTTTTTTGGTGAAACTCGGTGGGATGAGGCGCTCTGTAAGAAATGAAAAAGATAAATGAAAAGGATATAGAGGTAAATTATTACTATGAGGCTTTCAAGAGAAAGGAGTCCTGCTTTAATTAAATATCACGGATAACTAACTAGTCAAATCCAGCATAGCAAGTCATGCTCTGGAGTGACTCCTCTAACCACAGATAATTCTCAGCAGTTTTCTGCCACATGGCTGATAGAAATGATACAGGAGCATTTACAGAACCAGGGATTTGTAAGAAGAAAACTCGGTTCATGGTTGAGGAGGACATGTTAGCTTCTAGGAAGTACAGACTGAATGACATCAGTTTTTCCTTATCCAAACTTATCTCCTAGTAAACATTTTTGTGTTATTTATTTTTAGACACTTCCTAGACATCTACCCATCATAAGAGACCTAGTGATGTTAAGGTTAATAGGTTATACTCTCAAATGACTGCCCTCCATTGGACCCCATGCAAAATAAACTCTACCTTTTATATTGAGTTGGGCTGTGCAGGAGTCTTTTCCCACTTCATTGACGGCGTAGCAGGTGTACTGGCCAGAGTCACCTTTGTCCACTTTCACGATGGTCAGGTGGGCACTGTTTTCCAGATAGCTGATCTGGTAGTTTCCACCACTTCGTATCTCTCTGTTGTCCTTGGCCCAGGTTACCTTAATGGGCTGTGTTCCCGTGACATGGCATTCCAGGTCAGCACTTTCTCCCACAACAGCATCCATAGGGGCCAGAGGGATATCAAAGAAGGGTGGGTTCTTCCCCTCTAGAGAAAGACCACAAGGACAAGGCTTCAGGTTCCAGCCTTGGACTATGCCCATTGAAGAAACAGCAGTGTTTTCTTTTAAACTTTGTATGGGATTACAAAAATTTCCATTATAGCAACAGACGTCTAAGGATCCACAAACCTGTGAGGATGAGTTTGGCGCCTGAAGAAGCAGAGCCAATGGGGTTTGTAGCAGTGCAAGAGTACTGGCCCGAGAGACTCCTGTCTGTCTTAAAGATGTTCAGAGTGGCGATGTTGTCTAAAAATGATGTTTGTATATTTGGGCTGTCTTTCAACGGCTTGCCATCTTTGTACCAAGACACAGAGATGGGCTCGGACCCACTTACAGCACATTCAAAAACCACTGGCAATCCCACGGTCTCTTGCACATCTCTTAGTTGTCGAGAAAAGGATGGTGGAAGTTTTTGCTCTGTAGGGACAGGGTTACAGCAATGAACGCAGCTGGATACCTTAATTTGAGTCATAGCCATTCTGCCAATGTACAGGAAATGTCTTTTAAAATATGAGGGGTACTGAGAGGTCTCAAACTGGAGATGGAAAGCAGTGTGTGAGGTTTTGGGAGAAAATGTTAAGTAGGAGGTACAAAGCAAAAGAAAACAAAACACCTGTAAGCTAACAAAATGTTCATTAACAAAATGTTAGAAGTCTGTCTGGCACCCAGCCGAACCTCCTGCCTGTTAGATCACCTTCTAGCAACCTGAATAAGACAGGTATGGGGTAAATTTAAAAATAGAAGTCACTTGTATTTCTTTAAGGTTTATAGAGTTAAATGGTAGCGTGATCTTTCCAAGTGAATATTTGGTCATCTCCCTGTATACAAAGGGCATAGAAAGAGAGGGGCCAGGTGTACCTATAATCTCAGAGGCAGAGGTAGGAGGCTGGTTCATGAGTTTGAGATCAACCTATTCAACCTGGTCTACCTAGTGAGTTTCACCCAATAAAATACAGCAAGAGTCCCAGAAAAGCAAGCTAAAACAACCAATCGCTAAATAAATAAATAAATAAAAGATGACTTGCTAACTCTAACTGTACTTAAGCTAAAAGAAAAAAAAAATAGCATTTTGATTCTCAGGCCCTCACTGGGGATTTGAAATGTTTCAAAAGAAGCATTGGTCCACTTACCTTTACCCTATTGTGCTCACCTTGAACAGTCAGGAAAGTTGATGAAGAAACCTCGCCTACACTGTTCTCAGCCCTGCAGATATATTCTCCGCTGTCGCTGCTATCAACCTGGGTGAAAACCAGTGTCGCAACGTTGTTCTTAAAATGCATTTTGCAGGTGGCAGTGGGCCTGAGCTTTGTGTCTCCTTTATACCAGGAGACCCCAATCTCGGGAGTTCCAGCAAGCTGGCATTGTAGAGAGGCAGAGTCACCAACCGTCACCTTCACAGGCTCCAACTGCTTGACAAAATACGGTGGTTCTGCAGTAAAAGAGATAAGCAGCCGTGAAGGACTGGTCAGGACCACTGCCTGGATACAAGACTGTGAACGTGCAACCCAAACCAACCTAGAATCAGGATCTGGGCCGAGCAGGAGTCCTTGCCAGAAGCGTTTTCAATGTAGCAGTTGTACTGCCCTGAATCTTCGACAGTGCTGCTCAGAATTTCTAGGATGGCTGATTTTTCAGTTGTGGTAATATTACACCGTTGGGAAGCTATGACATTTATGCCATTTTTCTTCCATGTAACAGAGATCGGAGGAGTTCCAGAGAAGGTCCCTTCAAGGATCAGAGGCTTGCCTTTCTCTATGCTGTAGTCATTGAGTCGCTTCACAAATATGGCTGGGGCTGGGGTGAACAAATTGATAAAACAAAAATCAAACACACACACACACAAACAAACAAACACACCGAAGGCACAGCACATCTGATGGCCCTGTGAGAGTCAGTCTTGTAAACGGAATAGCAAACTAACCTTTTACGAAGAGACGTGTTGTGCAGGAAGCCCTGCCAGCCTCGTTACTAACTATGCAGGTGTATTCTCCGCTCTGGGACGTATCCACGTCAAACAGCTCCAGTTCACCCACCGAGTCCTGCAGAGACACGTTGCACCTGGCCCCAGGCACAAGCTCAGTGCTACCTTTGAACCAGCTGACAGTGAAAGGAGGTGAGCCTTTGACAATGCTTGTGAACGTGACATTACTGCCAGTTAAGACATCCATCGGGTCAGGTTTCTGAACAAAAGATGGTGGCTCTAAGGAAAGAAAGCACAAAGTTGGGGAGATGTTTAACGTTGGAGGACTTGGATGGCTCAGTCCCGCGTGTGGTGCGGCTGTATGTTACCACATGGTGCACTGACCTCGTACAGTCAGAGGGGCACTACACTCGTCGGAGCCTGCCACATTGGTAGCTATACATGTATAGTCGCCGGCGTCAGCTTCCTCCAGCATGTTCACCGTCAGGGCACACGTGTTGTCTGTCAGTGTGGTCTGGTACTTCCGGCCACTGCTGATCTCATTCCCGTCATGGAACCACAGGACAGAGATTGGGGGTGATCCGTACACTTTGCACTCCATCACCACGGAGGAGCCCGACAGACCGTTCGTCTCTTTCAGTTTTCTTGTGAACGAGGGAGGGATGATTCGATCTGAGAAGGACAAGAACAAACAAAGCAAGGGGTGTCAGTTATAAAGTGACTCGGAGAGAACTGACCCTTGATGGGACATCCCTAGATCTGTCTGGCTCTTTTCCCGGCTCGCTCTGGCCCGTAGGTTTCTGTTTGTTTGTTTGTTTCTCATTACAATATGGTTGTAAGCCACCTTGTGATTGCTGGAATTTGAACTCAAGACCTCTGGAAGAGCAGTCAGTGTTCTTAACCACTGAGCCATCTCACCAAGCCCTGTCTGGCTCTTTTGATAGATTCCCTAAATGCTGCCCATGGGATCATGCAAGGGAAAGCTTGGAGAGTAAGTATGTATAAGTTGGCTTCATAGAGGGTCTGCTCTTTTTTGTGGTAATGAGTCCTTTGTGATGGCTTTTCTAGGAAAGTACTTTCATCCCCGCCCACCATCCAAGCACAGGATTTACTTCTACTTCTCTTAGATACTCTTCCCAAAGAAAGGGATGCAACTTTGGTGGTTTCCTTCTATTTGTCTCAGTCCCTGCCTCTGATCCACTGCATCTGGTGACGTAAGATGCACGCTGCCCTGTGTAGAAGGGGCTTCTCTCCGTTCAGGGCAATTGGGGTCCTCACTGTCATGAAGATGAACCAACCAGCCACCAACCTGAGACTTGAATGGAGACTTTGCAGCTGTCTTTGCCGACAGGGTTTTGCACTTCAAAGCTGTACACCCCACTGTCGCCAGGCACCACATTGATGATCTTGAGGCCAGACACCTTGTTGAAGAAGCTTATTTTATATTTGTTGTCACTCGTGAGCTCCTTTCCGTCCTTAAACCACTTGGTACTAAGCTCAGGTGTTCCTGATACCGTGCACTCCAAGGTACAGGTGTCTCCTGTGGTCACCTTAATAGATTCTGGCTTTTCCACAATTGCAGCAGGCTCTGAAAGAGATGGAAACCACACCATCATTTAAAGTAAAACTGAAGAAAGAAACTAAGGGAGACCCAGACCTGCGTGCACTTCCTGTATTCATGAGGACTCCCTCTTGACTGACCGAGCACTGATAGCGTGGCGTAGCACTCCTGCATCCCAGCATCGTTTTTGATCTGGCAGGTGTATTTCCCAGCATTGGCTGGTTCTGCTCTTGAAAACTGGAGGGTGGCGATGTTTTCAGAGTAAGAAATCCATATGTTGTCACTCTCTCTAACAATTTCCCCTTTGTCTTTGAACCACGCCACTGAAATTGGCTCAGCGCCTTCAATTGTTGTCTGCAGCTGGACTTCTTTGCCAATGATGGTAGAAATGTCGGTGAGCTTCTTCACAAATTGTGGTGGTGCTGAGGAGGGGAAACAGGGAGGTAGCGCTTCAAAATTTATGGGACTGATAGTATAGCCTTCACATTATGAAAGTGAGAAATCATCTTTGTGGTAATGTATCATTATCAACAATATATAATTGTTTTATATATATATATATGTGTGTGTGTGTGTGTGTGTATAAAAATGTAGTTAGAAATAATATATTCATATATAAGATATACATATATAATATATATATGCAATATATTATATATACACATGTACAATATATATACTTAGTTAAAGAAAGGAAGTAGACAGAGCATGGAAGGTTTGGATAGAATAGATTGTTAGGGATAAAAATAAACACACACAATAACCAAGGTGGGGGTACAGTACTAAAATTAGGAGACCAGTAAGCTGAAGAGAATGAAATGGCGCTTACCTTTCATAGTGACAGAGCCCACACAGGTATCACTCCCAACATCGTTTGTGGCTTTGCACTGGTATTCCCCAATGTCTGCCGTGTCTACGTTCAGGATGTGGATGCTCGTGAGCAAATTCTCAGACATAATCTTGTACTTCTTCCCACTCCTAAGTTCTCGCTTGTCTTTGTGCCAAGAAACTTGAAAGGGAGGTGTCCCCTGAAGCTCACACTCAAGGTGAACATCGGCTCCTTTAAGTGTCTCAACCGGAAAAGGCTTTTTGCGGAACACGGGTGGTTCTAGGATTGGGGGCGGGGCAGGAGAGAGAAAATTCAGATGAACTTCATATTTAGACAAGCGTAAGAATTAGCTTCCTATTTTGTTAGAGTCCCCTCCCCCCTTTTTATTGTATCCTTGAACAGTTTTAAAACAACATCAGGAGGAAAATAAAACTGAGCATGTAGTGAACTGTAGAAGAGTGGATGTGCAGAGTGGGGGTGGGGCGAGGTCTGACCTTTAACCTTCAGGGAGGTGCTGCTGCTGGCGCTCCCTGCTGCGTTGCGAGCCTCACAGGTGTAGTCCCCGCTGTCTTCCACACTGAGACTGTGCATCTCCAGGATGGCCACCGAGTCCTCGAATGACATCCGGAATTTACTGCTTTCTTGAATCTCCACCTCATCCTTATACCACAAAACCTTGATTTCTGGAGACCCGCCTATTTTGCACTCGTATCTTGTATACTCATCCTGCTTCACGATCCGTGATTGGTCTAGCTTTTTAATGAACCTGGGGGGTTCTAAGGAACCACAAGGAAAAGCACAAGGCAAGGGACAGAAGAGACAGGCGTGTTACAAGAGGAGGTGAAGGAAGAAATCTGTCAGAGTGGACTTCATCTACAGGAGACAAGTTCATTTGATGTAGTTTAGGGACGGCTAGTTAAAGTGATATCTGAGGAGAAAATCCCTAAATAAAATAAGTTTACATTTGTGAATGCCTATAATCTAACTGTGGCTAGAGGAAGAAGCAGCCCGCTTCCCAGAAACAGAATTATCTTTGTAGGCCTGAGCCCACAGGCAACATCTCAGAAACCCTTTGAGGTTCACAGGAGGGAGAGACCGATTGCCCTGTGTGTGAGTCTGTGGAAATTATAGCTTCAAAGGTATTCATTCTGTACCATACACAGCCAGAGCAAAAGCGATCATATGTCTTATGATTTTAAAGCACAGTTATCTCTGATATGCCTTCAATAGCTATATCCCTTCAGCGTCCATCACTTCCTTGAAGTGAGTTAGAACAATGTTCTTAAACATTCGTGCTGACATGTAACGTGGCTAGTTGTCTCACGGTGCAGAAGGGTGTTGATCACTAATCTAAATTTTAAGATGCTTATGAACTACTGCTCCAAGAAGCATAAAAATACTAAATACAGCAGTCTATAAATCTATAAGTCTTGATATTCAGCTGTGAAACATAACATATTCTTGCATAACATTGGGTGTTGTGGTATTTACATCCTATGAGGCAGGCATACATAAGGGTATCTTAGCAATCTGGAGCCCTGCTTGGCTTCAGGTACATACATACGGCTTCTCCAACAATGCACTTAACAACCCAAGACTCTACCTATATCAAGCTGCATGTTCACTGCTCTTCAAACAAAGTTGTGTTAATTTTGATCTAAGATTCCCTAGCAACTCTTAATAAACCTCCCTTTTTGTGGTCAAATGTACCCCGACACATATCCTGGAACTAGAGGCGGTGAGTCAATTCAGCCTTCATGGATTTGGGGTGCATGTGCACTAAGACAAATTGTGTCCTCAAAATGGACTTTTAGGAGAAATCCTTTATTTGTGCCTATACATGGTTGGACATGCATATGATTCAAATTAAATGCATCTTAGGAATGGACATGGGGTATGGGCTTACATAACCCATGCCTATCAATCACAACAAAACTATCCAAACCCTAGACCTAGCAACCAGATTTTCTTCTTCTTTCTGGCCCCATAGACAGAAGTCCTAAGCAGTGACCAGGGGGCTCCTGAGTAAATAGTATCATTGTCACTGTCATCTTTCAGGGTATCAAGCATGGACTTTTGCATGACCTTTGAACAAAACTCTACTTCGATATTTTGCTATTTGTGTGTGCTTATTCCATTCTTTGAAGAAGATGCCAAGAACTTGGAAACTCCTGGTCCAGAAGGCAGGCCTGGGTAATACCTAGTCCCCTGACTTCTGCTATTCATGAGGCATAGCTGGTAGTGGAAAATAAGTTAGCCTTACAGTTGACCTGATTATACTTGAAGTACTTGGTAGTTTGGGATGGTGCTATGTTTCAGAGGGTGGCAAATTCACTAACTTACTAAGTACTGCAGAAAATAGGTCCTTTGAAGTAATTAAATATTTTTCCCTCTGATAACTTTTCGACTAGGCTTTTCATATAATTCTAGGGAAATGTCCTGTTTATTTTCTCCTTAGTCTTTGAAAATATATTTTCTAGTTATATTTCTGTGATTTTTCTACTTTAGAAACAAATTCAAGTTATTTTCCCATTTAGAAGATCCTGGACTTGTTTGTGACCCCTCTCTTCCTTCTTCCCTTCCTTTTTCTTCCTTTTCTGCATCTCATTCTGTATTATGATATTAGGGCTCCAACCTGGCATGTCCTTATACATGCCAAACAAGCACTGTACCTTCTAGCTGTACCCCTAACCCTCATTTGATGGTTTCTAATAACTACATGCACGCGCTCGCATGCACACACACACACACACACACACACACACACACACACACCATGTCACCCATCAACATTTCAAGACATGGATAAAATGGAAGAGATCTTGGCACTTCACTCTAAGGAGTACCTTGTACACCAAGTTGAGCAGAACAAGAGTCCTTTCCAGCCACGTTGCTCGCGTAGCAGGTATACTGTCCAGCATCACCTTTGGCTACTTTGAGCACCGTCAGAGTGGCAGTATTTTCCACCAGAGTCATCTTGTAGTTGCCTCCAGGGCGAATCTCACGGTTATCTTTAGCCCAGGTGATTTTGATCGGTGCTGTTCCAGTGACATGACATTTAAAAGAACCACTTTCACCAAGAGCAAGGTCTACTGACACAGGCTTTAAGTCAAAGAAGGGAGGCACTTCATGTTCTGGAAAGAATGAAGACCAACAGGTCAAGGTCAGTTTCCATCCTCCAAGATTAGGAATAGAAACCAAATAGCACCAGTCCTTTGGTGACCCAAGAAAGTGAAGCTGTATTGTGATGAAGAGGACAGTACGATGAGTTAACCAACTCACCTGAGAGAATGAGCTTAGCACTGGACGAAGCAGTCCCAAGCGGATTAGAAGCTGAACAGTTATACTGACCAACGTGGCTCTGGTCAGTTTGCAAAATCTGAAGAGTGGCAACATGATGAACAAAAGACATCTGCAAATTAGCATCGTCTTTCAAAAGTTCACCATCCTTGTACCAAGACACCTGAAGAGGTTCTGAGCCATTGATTCGACATTCAAAAGCAACTGGGAAGCCAAGAGTCTCGTGGACATCTTTCAGCTTTCTCGCAAAGGAAGGTGGAAGTTTACGCTCTGGAAAGAAGTTATAGACAATCCTTACTTGTAACAGCATGTATCTATCCACCAAGAGCTCTTAATAAAATGGATCTGTCAACACTCAGTAAGACTTGTCAAGCAAAGCCATTATCACCTTTGATAACCAGCACGGCAGAAGAAGCAACAGCCCCCACGCTGTTTTCTGCCTTGCAGGTGTACTCTCCCACATCACTGTGGTCCACCTTGTTGATGACTAAGGAGGCCACGTTGTTTTTGAATTGCATCTTATATGCAGGAGCTGACCGTAGCTTTGTATGTTCCTTATACCAAGAAATCCTGATCTCAGGGGTTCCATCCACTTTACACTGTAAAGTTATGGGCTCTCCAATAGCTGCTTCCACATGTTCCAGGGGTTCGATAAAGTAAGGTGGTTCTAAGGTAGAAAGGATGGCAAGCAATCCATTAACACCAACTAAAAGTGATTCACAGAAAGAGACAACAATAGGAAGAACTAACTGTCAACACACCCAAGACGGACACAAGAGCTTCGCAGATATCCTGTCCGGCTTCATTTTCTATCAGGCAAGCGTACTGTGCATAATCCTCTATTGTGCTCTCAAGAATTTCCAGGATGCTAGATTTTTCTGTTGTGGTGATGCCACAGTTGGGAGACTGTGAAAGAGGATATTCGTTCTTCATCCAGCTCACAGAGATAGGTGGTGTGCCAGAGTAAGTAGCCTCCAGAACGATGGGGCTACCTGTCTCCACACTGGTATCAGCCAACCTTTTCACAAAAGTGGCTGGTTCTGGAAGGAGAAAACATGAGGGTTAAGTTGTACCTTCAAATGGGGCATCGGAAGAGTTTTAAGAAGTAATGGGTACTGGAGAAAAGAGCGAACCTTTCACAAAGAGATGCGTGGTACAGGAAGCACTGCCGGCATCATTGGTCACCAGGCAAGAATAATCTCCACTCTGCCCCGGCTCCACCTCCAGGAGCTCCAACTCAGTGACAAAGTCTTCTAAAGAAATGGTACAAGCCTCCCCGGACACCAGCTCCCTGCTGCCCTTAAACCACTTGACCTTGAAGGGAGGGGTGCCTCTAATGACACTGGTGAATGTCAGGCTCATTCCAGGCAAAACTTCCACAGAGTCAGGGGTTTGTTCAAAAGATGGTGGTTCTAAATAGCCCAGATGGGAGGGGGATGGGAAAAAAAAAAAGAGGCATTTGTTACTTAAAGAAAAGGAAACTGAGATGGAAAAAAAAATGAAGGCAAAAGCAGTTCAGGCTGGAGAGTGAAGAGAGAAGCAGAAGGCATCCTTGCACACTGACCTTGGACAGTCAGAACTGCAGAGCTTTCATCCTGGCCGGCTACATTGGCAGCCACACAGGTGTATGCGCCAGTGTCAGAGGGCTCCAGGGAGCTCAGAGTCAGAGTGCAGACGTTATCTGCAAAGCTGGACTGGCATTTGGGACTGCTAATGATCTCATTTCCATCAAGAAACCAGCCGACTGATATGGGGGCTGAGCCCGACACTCGACACTCCAAAACCACAGAAGCTCCGAGCGTGGCACTTGTGTCCTTAAGCCTTCGGACGAAGGACGGTGGAACAACTCGGTCTAGAGAAGAAGAGTTTTGATTTAGAAAGGATCGTTCTTCCACTCCCACTCTAGTGAAGGGGCTGTCTTTATCAAGGCCTCTTCCTACTCACCTGAGACATGGACAGACACAGTGCAGCTGCTTTTGCCAACTCTGTTTTCCACCTCGAAGGTATATAAGCCCTTGTCATTCATTTCTGCAGAAGGGATCTTAAGGGAAGCCAGGTTTCTGACAAATGTAATGTGATGTCTGCTGCCTGAAGATAGTTCTCTACCATCTTTGAACCACTTGGCTGAAAGTTCTGGAGTCCCAGCTACTACACACTCCAATGTGAAGGGGTTTCCAGTTGTGACAGTCATGGGTTCTGGTTTCTCTACAATTGTGGCTGGTTCTAGAAGAAGAACAAGCATATTGCATTGAGAACCAATTCACCTTAGTCAGTAGATAGTTGGATAAGCGTCCTATCTTCAGGAAATGATTATAGAGTGATTGTCTCCTCTGTGTTCTGAGGCTCTGCTTTGCTACTGACCTAGGACAGTCAGGACTGCTGAACACTCTCGCATCCCGGCATCGTTTTTGATTTGGCACACATATTTTCCAGACTGTGATGCTTCTGGACTTCCCAGTTGGAGAGTTGCGATGTTATCAACAAAGGAAATCCTAACGTTTTCGCTCTCTCTGATGACTTCACCTTTATCTTTCAGCCAGACAACGGAAATCGGCTGGAAACCTTCTACCACGGCTTGTAACTCCACGGGATCCCCAATAAGGGTGGACGCATCACTGAGTTTTTTCACAAATCGTGGTGGTTCTGATGAAAGAAATTTGTGGTTAAGTGAAAGAATAGCATTATTAGTTGTGCAGGGACAGACTGAACGAAGAAGCACACACTTGTGTCTATGTATACAAACCTTTGAACTTGACCGTGCAAGCGCACGTGTCACTTCCCACCTCATTCGTGGCTTTGCAGTGATATTCCCCTATGTCAGGGGCTTCCAGATTAAAGATATGAAGACTCGTGTCAAAATTTTTGGAGGTGATTTTAAATTTCTTGCTGCTTCGCACTTGCTTCCGATCTTTAACCCACACCACCTCAAAGGGGGGTGTTCCTGAAATTTCACACTGCAGGATCACATCAGAACCTTTCAGGGCTCCAACTGGAGGAGGCTTCTGGGTAAAGACAGGAGGTGCTACCAGAAGAAAAGAAGATGAGCAATGAGAGCAACTGCTTAACCAAAGAGAATAAATGCTATTAGCAGCTACATACTTTTAGAATCTTAGAGATGCTAGTTATGAATAAGAGATTATTAAGAATGACTAGTGTGAATAGTGGCCGCATACATTGACACATGACGATTCATAAAACATACTTTTAAGAGGTGTAGGATCTTAGATTTGAATCTTACAAATTCATTGAGTCTATAATGAAAAATTAGTTAATGAGAACTGGTTTCTCAAACTCCCGAGGAATATTGGATTTTATCTAACCGTCAGAAATCCTCAGGTTCAAGTCCAGCCTGATCCCATTTCCGGATATTTGGACAGCCCAAGATCTGGAGACCGTAAGGAGTCCACTGAAGAGAAGGAAGGCAGCAGAAGAGGGGTCTAACCTTTAACTTTCAGGGCTGTGCTGCAGCTGGCATCACCAACGCCATTGTGGGCTTCACAGATGTAGTCCCCAGTGTCCTCAGCACTGGCTTCATTGATGGTTAGCAGGGCCACAGAATTCACGAAGGACATGTTGTATTTCCAGCTTTCGTGAAGTTCGCTGTCATTCCGGAACCACACAACTTTGATCTCTGGGGAGCCACTTATCTTACATTCCAGTTGGATGGATTCTCCCTGCTTCGCAACTTTTGAAGCATCTAATTTCTTAATAAACTTAGGAGGTTCTATCAAACCAAAGGAAACAGTCAGTAATGCATAATCATGTGTTGAAAGAGTTTATTATAAGATAAATCCCCCAAATTCACATTTTAACAGGCTTATTATTGAAAATGAACTTTCTAATGATTTCATGCTAATACGTCATCTTTTTTTCCTATTAAGTAATTTAAAATATTTATCTGAGAATTTAGCTAATATATTGCAGTCTGGATCTATAAGGTAAAATACACTAGCTGATATAATTCATATTTGATATAAAATTTGTAATGGTAAGCCAGGGTGTTATATGACAAGAAATGATGAAAAGGAAGAGTGAATGGTGGAAACTATAGTCAACAAAGTTCAAGGAAAGAATGCTCACTTAAGAGACAATATAAAGAGAAGGCAGAACTTTGGTTATTGTTCCTCCAACAAGTAGGCATCAATTCAAATACGATTGTTAGTTTAATTTAAAAATGTAAGAACTCAAAACAGCTGAAAATGGTGACTCATACCTGTAATCCTAGCTCCCAGGAGGCTGAGACAGGAGGATTTCTATGAGTTACAGGCTAGCATGGACTATATATAGTAAGACAGTTTCTCAAAACAAAATAAAAAATAAAAAAATAAACAAGGCAAAAGACAACTTCTTTCTCATCTTTCGCACTACTGAGAGATTGAACTCACGGCTTCACACATGTGAGGCAAATGCTCTCAGACTGAGTTACGGCACCAGCCTCAAAATAGAAAACCTAAAGACACTTAGAGGACAGCAACACAAGCACACAAGACAACAAATTGTGGCAAATGCTCTGCCATGATACCTTTCACACTGAGCTGAGCAGAGCACATGTCCTTGCCAACGTCATTGGTGGCTTGACACGTGTATTGGCCAGAGTCTCCTTTGCCCACTTTAAGAATCCTCAGATGGGGAGTGTTACCCACACACGTGATAGTATAGTTTCCTCCAGGTCGGATTTCCTTGTTATCTTTTGACCAAGTGACTCTCATTGGCTGAGCACCAGTCACATGACACTCAAAATCTGCACTTTCTCCAGCGATAACATCTATTGATACTGGCTTGATATCAAAGAAGGGTGATTTCTTAGGTTCTGGAAGATTAGAAGAAAAGGTAGTATATATATATATTCACACACACACTTTTGGCTGTCAGTTGTTTTTGTCTTTACAATTAAATAAAAATTAGGGTCTATGAAGAGAAAGATTGGCATGGGCACAAACCTCTTGCTGTTAGTCTAGCAGTAGAAGATGCTGTGCCAAGTGGATTGGAAGCTGAGCAAGAATACTGGCCAGAGTGACTCAGGTCAGTTTGCAAAATTTTTAATGTTGCCACATTATCCACAAATGACATCTGTAGATTTTCATCATCTCTTAAAAGCACCCCATCTCTATACCAGCACACTTGGATGGGTGCAGAGCCATTTAGTCGACAAGTGAGGGTAACTGGTAATCCAACAGTTTGCTCAATGTCCTTTAACTGTCTTGCAAAGGAAGGCGGGAGCTGGCGCTCTGTAGGAAGACAAGTTATACTTGAGGCATTAGTGGATAAAATGAGAAAATCCCCATAAAGGTAGAAGAGTTAATGAGGGAAAGCAACTTTCTTAGTGTCTAAGATAAAACCATCACCTTGGATTCTGAAGATGGTCTTAGAGGCTGCTGTTCCTATGCTATTCTCCGCCATGCACGTGTACTCCCCGCTGTCATTGATGCTCACTTTATTAAACACAAGTGTGGCCACGTTGTTTGTAAAGTAGGTCCTGTATTCCGGAGTTGACCTTAATTTGGTGTCTCCTTTGAACCAAGACACTGTAATTTCTGGTGTCCCAGCAACTTGGCATTGCAAGGAAACTGAATCTCCAACAGATGCCTCCAGAGGTTCTAACTCCGTAACAAAATAAGGTGGTTCTAAAGAAGAAAGGCTCACAATCAGCCAATGGAATCTCAGAAGGGCAAAGGACCCACCCTGCATGTCTGAAAACCCCAAAATTCTTAAGAGGGTAACATAACACACCTAATGTAGATACAAGAGCGTCGCAAGCATCTCTTCCTGCCTCGTTTTCAATCTCACAGGAGTAATGCCCTGCATCTCCCTTGGTGCTGCTCAGAATCTCCAGGATGCACGTTTTCTCCGTGGTGACAATGTTACATCTTTCAGATGGAGTTATGCTAACACCGTCTTTTTTCCAGGTGACCGAAATTGGAAGTGTTCCAGTATAGGTGCCCTCTAGAATTATAGACTTCCCTGGTTCTACAGAGTGATCACTTAACTTCTTTACAAACGTGGCTGGTTCTGATAATTGACAAACATTGTAGTTAGACACATCATAAAGCCACAGAAATGCCATCAATCAAAGCAAGGAAGAGTGAGTGTGTTTGGCAAACCTTTCACAAAGAGACGTGTAGTGCAGGATGCTTGGCCGGCATTGTTAGAAACCACGCAGGTGTATTCCCCACTCTGGGATATGTCGATATTAAATAATTCCAGTTCTGCCACAGTGTCTTCAAAATAGATATTGCATCTGTTACCTTTCACCAGTTCTCTGGCTCCCCTAAACCAGCCAACCTTGAATGGAGGGGTTCCTCTGATAACACTTGTGAAGGTTATGTTTTTGCCCGGAAGGACTTCCAGGGGTTCAGGTTCTTTCACAAAAGAGGGTGGCTCTACACAGACATAGAAGACAATGGAAGGATCCAGTAAGCTCTGCACTTACTTTCAATTTTGAATAAGAAATGAAATGAAGAGTAAAGTGTGTGTCAATCTGGACATATGCCCAGAGAGGGATTTTTAATACATGTCATGCAAAATTGACTGTTTATCACTGACCTTGTACAGTCAACAGTGCGCGACATTCATCCGACCCAGCCACGTTAGCAGCCACACATGTGTAACTGCCCATATCTGATGAGTCCAGAGAATTCAACTGCAATGTGCAGACATTATCTGAAAATGTTGTTTGGTACTTTGCTCCACTGACAATCTTAGTTTTCTCATGAAACCAGGCAATAGAGATGGGAGACGATCCAGCTACTTTACATTCTAAGATGCAAGAGGTGCCCAGGACACCACCAGTATCCTTCAGTCTTCGTGTGAAAGAGGGAGGGACCATTCGGTCTGCATGAGGGAAGACATATGACTTGTGGTGACTTGAAAGGACAGAAGAGATATGAAAGAAGGAAAGTTCATAAGAGAAATTTGCATATGCGAGCAGATGCAAATGCCAGAACTAACCTGACACATCGACCACAGCTGTGCAACTGCTTTTTCCAACGTTGTTCTGAACCTGGAATGTGTAGGTGCCTGCATCTTCCTTTTCAACTGAGAGGATTTTTAAGGAAGAGATTTTGTTGTAGAAGCTAAATTTGTGTTTTTGGCTGCTGGTCAAGAGCTTTCCGTCCTTATACCATTCAACAGAGAGCTCCGGAGTGCCAGCCACCTTACACTCCAGGGCACACGTTTCTCCCACAGTCACCGTCATGGACCCTGCCTTCTCTATAATGACCGCAGGCTCTGAAATAAAACACGACATGGATCTTTGAAAACCTAGACCTTTCTTTCCCTGCTTCTCCTCTATGAATTGCACTAAGATTCTTTCTCCCAGCGATGGTTTCCTCATCATCTCTCTTGGCTTTAAAATGTGATTCTGTAACTCTATGCATTCGTAAACTTATTTGCATTCATTAAAAGCATGTTTGGGCATTATTCAGCTCCAAAACAATTTAGGCAATGCACAGCAGACAATCTGGCTTTTAAAAGGTACAAATTATATTTATTTTGTGAGTGCACATCTGTACCTGGTGGGGGGTATATGCCATGGAATGTTTGTGGACCTCAGAGGTTCTGATTGGTCCCAGGAATTGAACTGGAGTCCTCAGGCATGACGGCAGGCACCTTTACCCACTGAGCCATCTCACTTGGCCCCAGATAATGGGTTTTGATTTACACCTGACCCTCTTTAGAACAGAGGGTCCCTGTTAAATGAGTTACTTGATGTTTTTCCCTCTGTGCCAAGTTGCTAGAGAAGGTAGTTTGAAAGATCTCTTCACTTTCTTTCTTATCACTGGATTGAAATTTAATATGCCCAGTGATGAGAGTGAATATCTTTCCTTCAAACATTGATCTTTTGTCAGCTTAGCCGCTACTATAATATAGTAGTGTGCATAAGAATAGAAGGGCTCCAAGTGGTTCACATTGAAACAAGAGATACTTGGGATATTTGCTCCCCATAAAGAAAAGCAGTGCACACACAATAAAACAGCTAGCTATCATTCGCTGGAATCACAGGAATCAGTATCAATTGGGCCTTTCCCCCTAAGCCTTCCAAATAGTGAGGCTAAATATGGTTCTGGGAGAAATTTGGAATACGATTGCATGGAAGTCACCCCAGTGATTTCCCCCAAATGCTAACAGGGGACTGCTGTACCTAAGACGGTCAACGTGGCCATGTTTTCCCTCACTCCGCCATCATTCTTGACTTGGCAAATGTACTTCCCAGCATTAGCTGGCTCCACTTTAGCAAACTGCAGAGTTGCAACGTTGTTGACGAAAGAAATTCTAATGTTCTCGCTCTCTCTGATCACTTCTTCTTTCTCTTTAAGCCACTGGACAGAAATGGGCTGGGCACCTTCTATGGATGCTTGCAGCTCAGCAGGCTCGCCAGCTACCACCGTAAGGCTGTTCAGCTTGGAAATGAATTTTGGTGGTTCTGAACAGGAAAAGATGAATAGAAATTGCTCAAAAAGCTTTCCAGGTAACGGAAGAGAGGACCCGCTGAGCATTTGCCACATGCCTGATATTTCCGCCATAAACTCTGCTTACCTTTTAACTTTACAGCGCAAACGCAAGCGTCACTGCCCACTTCATTCTGTGCTTTGCAGTGGTATTCGCCAATGTCTGTAGATTCCACGTTGAGGATGTGAATGCTCGCATGGAAATTCTTAGATGCGACCTTGTACTTCTTGCTGCTTCGGAGCTGGCGCTTGTCTTTGTACCACACCACCTCAAATGGCGGTGTTCCTGAAAGCTCACATTCAAGGCTAACTTCAGTGTTCTTAAGGGTTTCTACTATAGGCGGAAAGCTGCTAAAAACAGGTGGTTCTATAAAAAACAAGAATGTTTCATGAGTTGGGCTATTTGATTTCCTCCGGTGAAAAAGAGTTCTCTATTTTTCAATCAGAAGCATGGTTTAAGATGTTAGCATGTGTAGGCAACACCATTACTTATGAGCTTTATAAGATAATCAGATGGATGGATAAGTGGAGAGCCAAGGTAGATACAACTTAGAGGTCACAGTCGAGAAGTTCAATGTGCTGATTATTTTGGAGTATAAAGATTGATACAAAATTTATAAATGAACAAATATATCAATAAATGAGAATTTTATGAACTATGGAATTTTTCCTTAAGAAAGAAAAAAAAAAAAAAGAATGCCATCTATGCTTTACAAGAGAGGTACCCACAAGTTACAATAACAGCCATGATCTGAGTCTTCCATTTCAGGGAATGGTTATTGTAATAATTAACTCACATAACAAATTTGAGCACTAATGCCGGGAGGTAGCTGTAGGAAATACTGGCACTATTTGCACCAGAGTAGAGTCATGATTTTAAAGATAGGAGCTGATTCTTGAGAAAGAAGAAAAATATTAATGCTATTTTAAAGATGTATTATTAAAACCTTTATTCTTTATACATTGCATCACTATGGTGTAGACCATACGAAGGATGCTGATATAGTTGTAATGTGATTGAAATCCAAAGATTAATTTAAAATTTTCTTACTTGCTTTTATATATGTGCTTTGAAATATCTAATTCAATGCTTCGTCACTGTATTAGGTGATCAGAATAATAGCATTAGAATTATAAGAAAAATATCTCAAAATGACCATCTGCATATAAAATAAACTTAACAGGGAAGGACATTCAATTAGGGACATATGTCTATATTTGGGAAATATTCTGGCTTTGAGCTAGAAACTAAGAGAACAGTGAAGACACCATGAGACCCAGGGGAGAAGGTGAAGGGTTTCCATGAATGAGAAAAAGAAAGCTATTTCTACCTTTTACTATAACCTTGGTACTGCAGCTGGTGCTGCCGGCAGGATTCTGAGCCTCACAGATAAAATCTCCACTGTCTTCTGTCCCAAGGCTGTTCATCTGTATGACCGCCACCGAGTCAATGAAAGTCATCTGGTATTTATCGCTGGCTGTGAGCTCGTGTTCGTTTCTATACCACACAACTTGTATTTCTGGAGATCCAGTAATCTTGCATTCCAATCGTGCAGAGTCACCTGCTTTTATAATTTTGGAAGCTTCTAATTTCTTTACAAATTTCGGTGGTTCTAAAGAGTCAGGAAAAGGGAAATTATGAAAGAAGAGCAATGAATCACAAAAGTCCAATTAGGTAATGTGTGGAAAAGGGAGAGACAGACCAAGATCTGGGAAATATGCGCGACTGAGTTAGAAAGCTGCATTGTCACAGAGTACAGAAACAACAGAGGCATGGGTCAGACAGAAACATAAGACAATCAAACTTGCACACCTGTCACAAGCAACATTGTAGTGCAAGAGTCGCTACCAACGTCATTGGTAACTTGGCAAGTATACTGTCCAGTCTTGGAAGAATCCACTGAGTAGAGGTTTAAGAAGCTGGTTGACCCTTCCAAGCCAATGAAACACTTAGGTCCTGAGACAAGTTCCACATCATCTTTAAGCCATTTAATTTTGAACGGTGGTGTTCCTTTCAGCACAGCCTTAAATTCCACGGTAGAATCCGGTATAGCTTGCTGCCTCTCGGGTTTCACTAGGAAGCTTGGTGGTTCTACAGATTTTAAGAGAGTCATATTTAGTTATAGCCCTTGTAGCCCAATGACTTTTATGAACATACAAGAAAACAACTCATGAAAAGAGGTAACGATTAAATATTCCTTGAACCCAATGAATGTGAATAAAAAGAAACAGAATTATTAAGATTTTTACCTCTGAGGATACAAGGTTAAGAGTGATATGTTTTAGAAGTGCCTATAAAGAAGAACTCAGAAGAGACAAAGAAGCTCTGACCTTTCACAGTTAAGATGCCACTACAGGCGTTGTCCCCTGCTACATTGGACACCTTGCAGGTGTAATTTGCAGTGTCTTCTAATTCCAGATTACTAACTTCCAGTGACACGGTGTTTTCGTGACACACCAGTCTGTATTTTGCACTTGTAGATATCTCTTTTCCATCTTTAAACCACTGAGCACTGATAGGAAGTGACCCAGAAACCTTGCACTCCATGTGGATAGAAGAACCCAGAACTTTATCCATTTTGGTTAACTTTTTGGTGAACGATGGGGGAATATCTTGGTCTATCCAAGGCAAACAGCAAAAACACACCAATTAGTCTGTTGCTACTCATCCATGAGGTCTATGCTCTTAAGTTAGGGTAGTTGGCGGGGGCAAAGTACACACCTAGCACTCTCAGGTAGGCATCACAGCTACTGCTTCCAAAGTCATTTTCCACCTTGAACGTGTACTGTCCACTGTCTTGCTTCATGACTGACTGAATCCTAAAACTGGCCACGTTATTTTCAAAACTCATTGAAAAATATCTACTGGGTACAATTTGTTTCCCATCTTTAAGCCATTTGACTTTGAGTTCTGGTGTTCCAGCCACTACGCACTCCAGGGTGACTGGGTCTTTCTCAGTAACATCAACCGACTTAGCTTTCTCTATGATTTGAGCAGGTTCTGTAGTAAGAATGAAAATGTGCATATGTCAGATTAGTGATTCTACTAGAACCCAAATATGCCTATATAACCATCTCTGTAGACCACTATTTAAAGGGAATAGCTTACCAACCTTGTACTAAGAGGAAAGCATAACACCTCTCAATTCCTGACTCATTCTTGGCTTGACATGTGTATCGCCCACTGTGCCCATTGTCCACACTCCGGACTTGAAGTGTGGCCACACTGTCCTCAAAAGAAATATGGACATTGTCATTTTCCTCAAGAATCTGGTCATCTTTTAGCCAGGTTATAGAAATGGGCGGTGAGCCTGCCACGGTGCTCTGAAAGGTGGCGGAACTCTTCAAGACAGTGGTGACATTTTCTATCTTCTTGATAAACGATGGTGGTTCTGTGATTAAATGAAAGAGTGGTTCAAGAAGAGGCACCTTTTAACTCCTACTCATTACCTACAATCAAAGAACACTCAGTACTTTGACCTGGAGGATGGTCCTAGCCTGTGACTGACCTTTCAAGGCAACCCGAGCACTACAAGCACAGCTGCCTCCTTCGTTGGCTATGATGCACTGATATTCACCAACGTCTGAAGGGTCACACTTGGTTATATGCAGGTAAAACACTGACATTTTCTCAGACATTGTGTATTTTTTGCCACTTCTGATTTCCTTGTTATTCTTCAGCCAAGTGACTTCAAATGGAGTTGTCCCCATGACTTCACACTCCAGTTCCACATCACTGTCTTTTACCACTTCCACAGGCTCCAGCTCCCGGATAAAGATGGGAGGCTCTACAGAGTCAAAAGGAAGACAGAGAGTAGCTTAACTCAAGAGAAGCTGCGGGCCCCTCAGACAGCCCAGCTAAACCGTGAAGCAGATTCCACAACGAACCTTTTACTTTTAGTTCAATGCTGCAGCTCGCGGTGCCTGCATCATTTCGAGCTTCACAGACGTAAGTTCCACTGTTTTCAACCCTGGCATTAGAAATCTGGAAAGTGGCTAAACCATCCACAAAAGAAATGCCATATTTCCTAAGATCTGTTATTTCATTCCCATCCAGATACCAAGAAACTCTGATTTCAGGGGTGCCTGTGACTTGGCATTCAAATGTTGTTGACTGTCCATTCCTCAGCACTAACACTGGACTGGGCTTCTTAATAAATTGAGGAGGTTCTAAAGATGAAGAAAAAAGAGAGAGCAGCATGCTGAACATTTTTTTTTAAATAAAGCCTAACAAAACAAACTATTTTCTTAATGAACTTTCCCTTCCCAAAGACCAGTTAGACAAGCAGGAAAGAGAGACGCTCTAGAGACCTTTCACAAAGATGGTGGCCTTGCTGCTTGTTGTGCCAACATCATTGCTTAGCTGGCAAATGTAGGTCCCGGAGTCGGCAGCCTTGGCTGAGAAGAGTTCAAGAATGGTGGAGGTGTCATCCTTCCAAACCGAGCGAGCTGCCCCAGGGTGCAGCTCCTTGTTATCTTTAAACCACTTTATTGTCATGGGTGCAGTGCCACCCACAAGAGCCTTCAATTGAACCCTCGTACCGGGATTCACATCTTGTGACTGTGGCTTTTCCACGAAGTAAGGGGGTTCTGGGATGAGAGAACAGGAAGCAGAAGAGAGATTTATTTTAGAACTCAATGAAGGGGAGAATTGAAAAGTGCAAGACAATAAAGTTTGGAAAGGCGGAGGTAAAAATTGCCAACCTTTGACTGTCAGGTGACCACTGCACTGGCTGTGGCCTGCCTTGTTGGTGGCAGAACAGGTATATGTACCACTGTCTGTGCCTTCCAGCTGACTGATCTCTAAGAAGGCGGTATTGTCATGAAAAGAGAATTTGTGCTTGTCACTAGCTGAGATTTCTTGGTCGTCTTTGAACCATTGGATGCTTATTGGATGGGATCCAGCCACTATACACTCTAAGTCAATAAAAGATCCTTTAATGCTGTCCATTTTTCTCAATTTTTTGGTGAATGAAGGAGGTATAATAAGATCTAGCCAACAAAAGCAAGAAAAAGTTAGGTTAATCTAGCTATTTTTGTTCTCTCTCTCTCTTTCCCTCTCCTTTTCCTTCCCCCCCCTCCACCTCCCCACCTCTGATCACAAGGTACTAAGGCCTGAACCCAGTATCTTGCACACACAAATCAAGTGTGCTTTATTATTGAACTATGCCCAGAGCCCTCTGTTTTTTTCTTAAATTTACAAGAAGGACCCCTGAAACACTCAACTTCTATCAAGAGAAGTCAATACCAACCTAAAACATTAATGCTAGCCTTGCAGCTGCTTCTCCCAACATCGTTTTGGACCTCAAAAGTATATTCTCCACTATCCTTCTTCTCTGTGGAAATAATCTTTAGTATTGAGACTGTGTCAGTGACACTGATTTTGTATTTTGGACCCAGGGTAAGTTCTTGGCCATCTTTAAACCATTTAGCTGAAATCTCCTTAGTCCCTGAAAATTTAACTTGCAAAGTGGCTGGGTCTCCTTGAGTGACATCTATGGACACAGCCTCCTCCATTATTGTTGCAGGTTCTGTAGAAGACAAAGGACAGATATGGGCTGTGAAGTGCCCGGCTGGACGGCCTCTTATCTGCATTGTTTCTCCCTCCAACCCAAGGCAGATTTCTGAACCAACCTTTGACTGAGAGTAATGCAGAACACCTTTGTATGCCTGCATCATTTTTGGCTTGACAGACATATTTCCCATCATGCTTGACTTCAATACCACTGAGGTATAGACTAGCCACGTTGTTCTCAAAAGTCATTCTTATATTGTCATCTTCAGTGATCTCATCATTGTCTTTCAACCAGGTCACAGTGATTGGCAAGGAGCCTTTCAGAGTGGCCTGGAAGGCGGCTGTGCCCCCACGGAGGGAGCTGGTGGCTTCAATCTTCTTAATGAAGGACGGGGGTTCTATAGCAGAAGAATGAGTTCTCAATCAGTACCAGTGCTACTGCAAGACTGATTCTAGAAACTTAAGACTTGTCTGTGCAGAAGAGCCCATCTATTAACTAAGCCAACACTGACCTCTTAATGTCACCCTGGCACTGCAGGTGCTGCTGCCGACCTCGTTGGTCACCCGGCATTGGTATTCACCTGCATCTGCAGCTACAAACTTGAGGACCTGCAGGCTGACCAGCTGATCCT
This sequence comes from Mus musculus, assembly GCF_000001635.26. NCBI lineage: Eukaryota > Metazoa > Chordata > Mammalia > Rodentia > Muridae > Mus > Mus musculus. The sequence continues at coordinate 76,898,958 of NC_000068.7, forward strand.
GAAGGAAGGTTTTATACTTTCTACCACTTCTCAGGGTTGTGTTGTCCTTGAACCAAGTGATCTCAAAGGGAGGGGTGCCTGCCACCTCAGCCAGCAGCATGACGTCATACTCCTTTAATACTTCAATGGACTTAAATTCCTTGGTAAAGTAAGGTGACTCTATAGTAGAAGACAATGGCCTGTGTTAATGGGCAGGGATCTGTGCTGTGGGCCCAATATTTGGTCACATGGGGATGAAGCGAGAACCAACCTTTGACTATGACAATGCCAGTACAGTGGTCACTGCCGGCCTCGTTTTGTGCCTCGCACATATATTCTCCACTGTCTTCAATGGCCACATCCGTAAGCCTTAAAACTGCGGTGGACTCCGCAAAAGACATTTTGTGTTTGCTGCTCTCTCTCAGTTCTCGGTCATTTGCAAACCATGTTATCTTAATTGGAGGGGTACCCGTGACCTTGCAGGCTAGCTGAGTGCCATCTCCTTTCTTTAACAGTTGGGATGGCTCTAACTTTTCAATAAAGGTAGCAGGCTCTGTGGAAGGAAGGGACTTATTAAGAAGCAGTAGAAAGAGGAAGGCACTTGTCTAAAAAGGGTCTCAGGCTGCACAAAGGTGTCAAGAGAAGAACGCGAACCTTTCACAAACAAGTCTGCACTGCATTCCACACTCCCGGCTACGTTGCTGACTTTGCACGTGTAAGTGCCCGAATCCGAGGTTTTCACTGCGTAGAGCTCCAGGGAACTCTCTGAAGTTTCTTTGGTAATATAGCAGCTTCCACCGGAAACCAACTCTTTGTCGCCCTTAAACCACTTGATGGTGAGAGGGGCGGAGCCCTGGAAAGCACTCTTCAGACAGACTGCCGAGCCGGGCAGGACATCCCTGGACCCTGGCTTAGTTACAAAACTGGGTGGTTCTGAAGAAGAGGTAGAAGACAGAATTTGAAGGAGTTACAAGTCTGAACTCAACGGAAGAAGACTTAATTTGAACACTGGAAAAGCAGAACTGTGAAAGACCCTAGCCAACCTTGCACAATCAGGGCTCCGCTGCTGTCTTTGCTTCCCACGGAATTGGTGGCCCGGCAGGTGAAATTCCCTGCATCATTCATGTCTACTCTGCTGATCTCCAAAGAGGCTGTGCCTTCCACAAATGCTATCTGGTATCTGTCGGAAGCAGTGAGCTCTTTGCCATCCTTAAACCAGGAAACCCTCATGGGGAGGGAGCCAGCAATTTTGCAGTCTAACCTGCAGGCACCGCCAACGACACTGTCCACGTTACGTAAGGGTTTGGTGAAAAGCGGAGCAATGTCTCGATCTGTTCATAAGAAAGAGAGCAAGATCAACATGGCAGACTGCCTAGTGCTTCACCTTTGGGTAATTTTTTTGGGTTTCAGAGCACTATGTAACACATTTTCCTAAAAATACTAACCTAACACGGTAAATGTGGTCTCACAGGAGCTGCTGCCCACTTCGTTGGAAATCTCAAACGTGTACTGGCCACTGTCGTGCAGTTCAGCAGAATAAAATTTCAGTTGGGCAATGTTGTTTTTAAAACTGATTCGGTACTTTTTACTAGCAACCAAGGGTCTCCCATCTTTGTACCACTTGGGCTTGAGTTCTGGGGTGCCTGAGACTGTGTACTCCAGAGTGGCTGGGTCTCCTGCGGTCACCTGGATTAGTTCTGCTCGCTCAATGATTTTGGCAGGTTCTATAAAGGTATCAGACAGTTAGGATCCCTAGTGTGAATCAAGGTTTCACTTTAAGTGAATAGGGCAATTAAAAGTTAAAATGTCCCTACACGAACCTTTAACTATCAATTCCCCGACAGATGTTTGGCTCCCAGCTTCGTTTTCAGCCAGGCATGTATATTTGCCACCCAAACTAATCTGAACATCAGGGATGGTCAAGACGGCAACTCCATTGGAAAAGCTCATTTTGATTTTTCCATCTTCTTTAATGACTTCTTGGCCTTTCATCCACATGACAGAAATGGGTTCTGACCCTCTCACGGCAGCTTGTAAGGTAACGGTCTGTCCTGCTAGGGCTGTAAAATCATCTACTTTCTTGACAAAGGTTGGTGGTTCTAGTTAAAGAAAGAGAGCAGACCCACTGTCATTTCCGACACACACTCAGCCCCATCTCTACTGTTGTAGGGATTCATCTGGGCTATACGTTTCCCTTGCCCAATACAACCTTTTCCCAATATTTGTTTATTAGAAAGAAGAAAGAAATTATAAGAAGAATTAACAATACCATTCAAAAGAGGCACAGAAAATAAATGTTTTCCAGTGAATGAAATGATTTTTTTATGTAATTCCCTTTTGTTATGAGTTAATAAATATTTCTGCTCATATCAAGATAAAGGTTTGAATGAAAGCTCCGGACCCTGAGTTCAAACTAAGACCAAACACATTGGAAAGGTCAGAAGAAGAGAAAGAATTAGAATTCCTTCCACCTGTTAAGAAAGCTATTTGGACAATTTATAGGAAAAGATCCCCCTCCCTCACTAACCTTTTAATAAGTGTGTCGCGACACAGCCACACTTTCCGACTTCGTTAGCAACTACACATTCGTAATCGCCAACGTCGGCACTATTGAAAGATGAGATTTCCAGGTACACAAAAGTCTTCTGAGTAAACAACCTGTACTTTTTGCTACTTCGGATCTGCTTCTTGTCTTTAAACCAGTTAACTTCAAAGGGTCCCGTGCCTGCGATCTCACACTGGAGCAGTGCATTGGCCCCTCGCACTATGTCTGCGGGCTCAAGAGTTTTGATGAAGGAAGGCGGCTCTACAAAAGCAGGGAAGCACAGAGTGAGCTGTGAGCTACGAGGAAACGAAAGGCAAGCGCTCTCAGGAAAGCAAGTGATGTTAACTCAGCAGACCAACCTTTGATCACCACTTCAGTGCTGCAGCTGTCGCTGCCCACGTCATTGGTGGCTTCACAGGAGTAAGTACCACTGTCATCGACCTTTACATCAGTGATGTCGAGGATAGCCTCAGAATTGACAAAAGACATGCGGACTGTGTTACTCTCACTGAGTTCTTTGTTATTTTTGAACCAAGTGACCTGGATCACAGGTGAGCCTTTCAGCTTGCAATGGAGGCGTGCTGATTCACCCGGGAGCATTAAATAAGAGGGATCCACCTTCTTCACAAAGGACGGCGGTTCTACGTGACGCATAAAAAAAAATTGAGAAGATGACTGAAGCATACACACTACAAAAGAGAGGCAGACACATGTGACAAAAGACATAAAACAAATCTTGACAAAACTTATGAGCAAGCCACGATGTATTCTACCCTCTCCTTCATTCAGAAACACGTTTCTCATCTCTCGATAAAAAGGAGAAAAGGAAAAAAAAAAAAAAGACACAAGCAAGCAGACTAGATCTATGTGAAGAGTGACTTTCTGAACAAAGACATCAATAATAGCCATGCTATCGTGGGTGGCAGATGGGATGGGGCAGGGTGTCCCATCAGCCCTTAACCCACACAAAGGACTACAGGCAGCCAAGGAATGCTGAGAGAAGGAGACAGTGTTCCCCAGGGAAGAGCTATCAATTGGCTACCCAATACCAACCAGTTAGTTGTGAAAACATATGTACTGATAGCATTGTATAGATGAAGCAGGTTGTATTTATGTATTTAAGAGTATGTGTGTGTAGACAACAATAGTTAATTAAAAAAAAAGAGGCCATAAATTTGAAAGAGAACAAGGAGAGGGTATATGGGAAGGTTGGGGGTGGGGAAATGAGGTAATTCTATTATCATTTCTAAGTAAACTATTTAAAAAGAAGATGGCTAAGAGTTTCCCACACATTTAAATTGTAAACAAGATTTATAAATGCCTTTGTTTAAAAAAACAAAACAAAACAAAACCAAAGCAAGTGAATACTAGAGAAGATTAAACAAAAATAAAACTGACCCAACAACAGCCAACCAAATAATGTCAGGACTTTCCCAGACCCAGAGGAAATTGAATTGGGAATTTAATTAATAGCAAGGGGTGTGGATGGTACAGCAACCAGAGAATGTTCACAGAAGAGAGAGACCCTTCTAAGGCTTCCTTTCAGACAGGAGGTAGCAGAGAGCTGCCAGGAACCCTTACCTCTGACAGCGACCGCAGCAGACGAAGAACTGCTCCCAGCCTCGTTGGACGCTGTACATGTATAGGTTCCAGAATCTTTTAGTTTGGCCAGGGGAATCTCAAGCGATGCTATTTTATCTTCAAAATAGATCTTGTAATCTTTCCCAGCAGGAAGTTTCTGCCCATCTTTGCTCCATGTGATTGTGACTTTCCTATCCTCATCGACTTGGCATTCAAGGTGGATCTTCTTATTGATGGCTGACTGTACAGCCTCTAACTCTTTAATGAAGTGGGGTTTGTCAATGATGGTCAACTCGGCCTGGCAGATATCTGCTCCAAATTTGTTGGAAGCCTTACAAGAGTAAATACCCCTGTCCTGAACAGTAAGATTTGAGAGTTCTAAACTGTGTTTGTTGTCTGCGTCTGTGACCCTGCAGTCAGGTGACGGTGACAGGGCAGCGCCATCTTTCTGCCAGATGATCTCAATCACCGGAGTCCCTGACACTGTGCAGAGAAACTTGGCTGCCTTACCCACGAAAGTCGTAAGGGCCTTGGGCCTGGAGAGAAAGGTTGGTGGATACGCCTCTGCAAAAGAAAGGTTTGCACGTTACAGGTGGTCCCCATCAAAGTTCCTGCTGCAACGACATATCCCAAGGCAGAGAAGAGGTAAGTTATGTCTTTAGGTGAACAGAAGACATTACGTTAAATAACAATGTAGTCATAAGACCAAAGATTGGGAAAGAAGGATGAGTGTTCTTAACAAATTGTCTCTAGCAAAGGAAAGAGCAGTGTCGCTAAGGCTTCGTCTGTTACACCAGAGGGTCAAAAACTTGGGACGATGTTATAAGCAATCCAGTTGGTATTTTACTTTGGTAAATTAGAAGACCAGAAGAAAAGGTGAGAAAATTTACAGGTCAGCTGAAAATGGGGTAAGACTGAAGCCTTACGGAACCTTACAGAGGACATTCTAACCCTCTGACAAATACCAGGAGATCCTTACATCAGCTAACCTCAATTGTGCACCCCTGTGGGATTTTGTACTTATCAAAATATTTCACAGCAGGAACTTCCCACTCCCATTCTCTATTGTGAAGCAAAATTTGAGGCTCCTCTCTTGCTGAGAAAGAGACACAGAATCTAACTCCCTGTCCTGTAGAAGCACAGGAACTAAGCTTTGAGTCAGCCCCATACCAGGCTAGGCTAATTCGTGTACCTTAACTGTCATATCAAGAATAGAACCATCAGTACCCAAGGAGCTGAAGGGGTCTGCAACCCTATAGGTGGAACAACAATATGAACTAACCAGTACCCCCCAGAGCTCGTGTCTCTAGCTGCATATGTAGCAGAAGATGGCCTGGTCGGCCATCATCGGGAAGAGAGGCCCCTTGGTCTTGCAAACTTTATATGCCCCAGTACAGGAGAATGTCAGGGCCAAGAAGTGGGAGTGAGGGGAGAGTATGGGGAACTTTTGGGATAGCATTGGAAATGTAAATGAAGAAAATATCTAATAGAAAAAAAAAAGAATAGAACCATCATGAAGGAAAGCACATGGGACCTCGGCCCCTCCAGGCAATTAAGAAATGCTGAGTGTGGGAAAAACAGTCTTTCCCAGGGAGGAGCACACCACGGTTGCCTAATACCAAACAGTCCTGAAAATCTACAAGCAACATTATACAGACTGAACAGGGTCTATTTAGGAATATATATCTATTATGTATGTAACAACAATTAACAAAAAGAGGTCATAAATAATGAGTAAAGAAAGCAAAGAGGGTTATAAAAGAGGAGATAGAGCTAAGAAAGGGGTAAGTCGTGCAATTATATTAATCTCAAAAAAAAAAAAAAAAGTGGAGAATTCCAAGGTATTGTCTGTATGGCAACACTCAGCTCCAGGCTGAGAACCACCCTGGCCGGGCCACTGGAGCAGCTTTCCTAGAATCTCAGAGGGTCTCTACTGTGTAATAAGGTTCCAAAGAAAAAGATGCTCCAAAGAACTCTTTTTATGAGGTGGATGAGCAGGGTGCCTTCCCCTTGACATTCTCAAGGAGTAAGATTCACACCCAAGAGCTTCCCTCCTACCCAGGGAGACTCTCCTCTATCAGTGCTGAGCCTGAGGAAGCCATTCAAAAAAGGATGAGGGGGAGGGAGGGAGGCAGGGGGAGAGGAGGGGAAGGGGGAGGGGGAGGGGAGGGGAGAGGAGGGGAGGGGAGGGAGGGAGGGAGGGAGGGAGGGAGGGAGGGAAGGAGGGAAAGGAAGAAGGAAGGGAGGGAGGAAGGGAGGAAAGAAGGAAGGAAGGAAGGAAGGAAGGAAGGAAGGAAGGAAGGAAGGAAGGGAGGGAGGGAGGGAGGGAGGGAGGGAGGATAGAGGAAGGAAAGAAAGGAGGAAAGAAGGAAGGGAGGGAGAGAGGGAACAGAAAGGAAGGAAGGAGAAAGGGAGGGAGGAAGAAAGGAAAGGAAGAGAAGAAACAAGAACTATTTTTTTTTTTTGACAAGAGGAGATTCAATAATTTGTTGGGGATTATCAGATTGAAATTTACCCTTCGAGTCAATGAGGAAATTGAGAATAGAGTGTTTGTGCAATTGCCCTTATTTTAAAGTGAGGAATGACATTCGGAACGAGCACCCTTATTTTAAAGTCCTGCCCTGTGTCTGTCTTGTCATTGAATTTTGTTTAATTTTAGCTAAATAGTCTGGCTTTAATTTCTGATTGGTTATTTGGGTTCTTATTATCAAATATATAGAGGGCTTTTTTGCGGGTGGGGGTTAGAGAGACAGGGTTTCTCTGTGTAGCCCTGGCTATCCTGGAACTCACTCTGTAGACCAGGCTGGCCTTGAACTCACAGAGACCTGCCTGCCTCTGTCTCTTGAGTGCTGGGATTAAAGGTGTACAACACCACTGCCTGGTTATTTAGTTCTATATATATATTTTTTTTACTAGCACCAACATTTCTCAAATGTTTCATATTAAGAGCAAACTCAGGCTCATTTGATGACTTAATGTTTTACCCTCAAATAAAGGTTCTTTTGCTCTGGCTGCTGATAGAAGTGTAATTATGAAGAACGACTTGTCCCCCATCCCCTCTGTGGTCCTCAATCAGCATGAAACCACCATGGAGGACGTCAGTATCCCCAGCTGGTGACACTTTCCGAACCTGTACGAAAAGCAACACACATGATAAGGTGGTGGCATCCCTGTGGGAGTGTGGCATTTACCTGTCACAGTTAGTGTGGCTGTGCAGCTGACACTGCCATACTCATTGGAGGCTTTGCAGGTGTACTCCCCGCAGTCAACGACCTGGGTTCTCAGGATCTCCAGGCTGGAGACATAGTTCGAAGATCGAATGGAACACTTGTCGCTCTCATAGATCTCTCTGCCAGCTTTGAACCACTGGAACCGGACGTTGGGGGCTCCTTGGATCTCACAGGTGAATTTGGCCAGGTGGCCCAGAGCTACTTCCAGGGGCTCAATTCTCCTTTTGATCACAGGGGCAGCTGCAAACGGAAGCAGAACCCATTAGCATGCCTCCTTCTCAGGCATCCTGCATTTCTCTTTGCAGACTAACTTTTGTCGCTGTTAACAAAATCAGACAGTTGAGATTGGTGAGATGGTTTGCAGCAGTCTCAGGCACGTGACTGGATGACAAGAATAGTTGTGAAGGCAAAGCAAAAAAAAAAAAAAAAAAAAAAAAAGACAAAAAGCAGCATGTGATGTTTTCAGTTGTTACTCTGCAGTGAATTGCGGGGAAATTATTAAAACCTAATGCAATGTGTGCGCATGCGGATACAGGATGTACCATTGAAATACACCCTGCCATCTAGGAACTGAAAATAAGGTGAAAACACAAGGTATACCAGCTGACGTGGTGAGGTGAGACAGTAGCCAACAGATAGAAAGAGGAGATGACTAATCATGGTCACGTTGAATTTAGAGAAGAGCCTGGTAGTTTTAGATTGCCTATGCACTGAAAACTTTTTATTATATATTATCAAATCATTTTCATATGAAAACATAGTTGTCACTATAAAACATATAAGCATATGTTTTATTGAAGATATAGGTAGTAGTACAGCTATGATAATGAACTACCCAACCAGGCGGAGAAAATCATAAGTTAATAACCATGATTATATCTGTATTTTTTTCATTCCTATTTTAAATAGCTGGCATTCTGGAAAAGTGGCAGATAGTGGAGATTCAGTGGTGAGCCTAAATCATCACAAAGTGGTGGGTATTAGAGCCTGGTGCATTTAATCCTTAAAGTCCAACCTCTTTCTCCCACAGTGAGCTTTGCTGATGTCTTTGCTTTCCCACTGTCATTTGAGGCTTCGCAGACATACTCCCCTTCATCCTCCGTCTTTACTGCCTCAATTACCAGAGTGTAGGCATTCTGCTCCTTTAAACACTTGAACTTTCCGTCTGAGGGCACCAGGTTACCCTTGAAATACCAGTGCACCTCCTTAGCATTTGATATGGATGATGTAAGGTGGACAGTATCTCCTTCCTCAGAAATGGTATCCACTAAGTGTTTAAGGACAGCAGGGCAAAGGTCAGCTAAGGTACCCTCAGCTTCTTCTTGTGACATCTCTGTACTGGTCTTCTGGGTACCACTCTCTTCTGCTAATTTCAGAGTCTCAGCCTGCGGAACCTCATTGGTATCTCCATCTTTGAGTTGACTTTCCACTTTCGACCAACTGACCTCTTCTTTGGAGACAAGGTACTTAGAGTCAGCTTCTGCCTCTATGACGGTTTCAACTTTCTGTGCATCTGAAAGGTGATCTCTTCCGCCTTGCACGTCTATTTTGTCTTCTTCGTGAATCCTCGGATCCTCAGCCATTAAGATGTTTCTTTCTTCACAGACAATGGAGCACAAGGCATCCTTCAGTCCAGTTTCCAGGTTAGCCATTTGAGGATCTATGTCTTCAATAGTGACGGTTAACTCTTCGGTTAGTGAGCTCACTGAGGTAATAAGGTAGGTGCACAGGATACGCTTGGGCTCTTGAGTGAAGTTTACGGCTGTGACCTCCACCTTGTCAATGTTTCTTAGCCACTCAGAGAAAAGATTTGCTTGTTCCCTGGCCACGGCAGCTTGCAAAGCCCTGCGGACCTGAGTTTTCAGATGTAATCGCTGCTCTTCAGGCATACTAGGAAACAATGTTTCCTTAGAAAGCAGCTCCTGTTCTCGTACCTCCTTCACTCCCTTTATGGCCTCTGGCTCTTTCTCAGACTTAGAGGTTTGGCTAGTGGGCACTGCCACGACCTCTGATTGCTCTTCCTTAAGTAGGACCTGCTTTTCCTCAAGTGCTAGTGGGAAGCTTAGGGACTTGCCTTCCTCGGTCCTCAGTGCAACATCTTGCCCTGTGCTTTTTAGAGTGTCTGCACTAGCCATCAGGATCTTGCCTTCTGTGCATGTATGTTGGAAAGGGACTTGGGGCTCAGAGCGCATGTTAGAGACTGCAACATCAGGAACCTCTAAACTTTCTACACATCCCTCAGCTAAGCTCTGACTCAGGAGGAGAGCTCTTTGTGCTTTGTCCACTTCTGGGATTTTCTTTTCTCCTAGCTGAAGTGTTTCTGCAGCCACAGAGGACAGAAGTGCATGATCAGGAGCTGCTGTGGAAGACTGTGGATAATTCCCTTTGGGTTCAGCTGTTAAGGTTATCAGAGGTTTGATGGTGACCGGACTCACTTGTGCTGCAGATGAGGCACCTGGGAAGACTCCCTCAGGCTCTTCAAACTGTAGAGTAGCTTCCTTGGGGAGGGTTGTCTGAGCCTGGACTGCCTGCAGGTTTAAAGTGGGGGGTGGTCCTCTGCCTGGCTGTGTGTGAACTGCACCATCAATGGAAGGCAGCTCCCCAGTGCCCTGGGGAGTGGACAATACAACAGGCGGCAGCTTCTGGGCCCCTATGGTCACCCCAGTACCCACTTCACTGTCATCAACACTACGCTCGTAAGAAAGCTGCAGCGTTTCCTCTGCAATTAAAGCAGCTTTCGAAATGGTACCCTCGGCAAAAGCTGTAATTTCCTGCCGTGAGTCAACTCCCTGAACTAAAGGGCCCCTGGCAGATGTTTCCAGAAAATCACCAGGAACTCCTAAGGTGGACTCTTCCTTGCAGGAGGCATCGGGCACATCTGTGTCTTCTGGAAGCACAAGAAGCTCTGCGGCACAGGTGGACTCCCCCCAGAGGTTCTGGGCTTTACAGAGGTACAGGCCACTATCTCCCCTCTGTGGGTCATTAACGATGAAGGTCCCGGATCCGTCAGGACTGTGAATGATGGTGTAGCAAACACTGGTATAAAGTGGCATGTCTTCTTTGAACCACAAGACAGTGGGGGCAGGCTCTCCGTGCACCGAGTACTCAAAGACAGCAGGGATTCCTGGGCCACAGTGCACTGGTTTTAATTCCTTGAAAAAATAAGGAGGACAAGGCCCTTTGGGCTTTTCCAGAGCCTTTTTCTCTCCTGACTCCATCTCCGTGCTCCTCTCTCCTCTGGGACTTATTCTTAGGTGAGCGCTACACACTGCCTTTCCATATTCATTACTGGCCAGGCACGTGTACTCCCCCTCATCCTGAAATCTGGTGAACAGAATGATTAGGCTGTGGGTATCCCCATCAAAGACAAATTTGTAGTCAGCAGAAGGGGTTAACAGCATCCCATTAAAGAACCATTGAATTTTAGGCTTGGGGCAGCCAGTGACAGTAACAGACAATTTAGCTACATCTTCGACGCTTATTTCAACGTCTGATATTTCTCTGATGAAAACTGGGGCAGCGCCTTCCTGTCTGGAATCAAACTGGGTGGAACGAGCTGGAGGCTCAGACAGAAGTTCAAGTGTTTCATTCGCATTAGGTAAACGTAGATCAGAACTATAGGTTTGAAAATCTTCCTCGGCGGACAGAAGGCTAGCAATTTCTGTGTGGAGAGAAATTATTGTGACATCACCATACAATTTTGTTCAACAAACAGTAGCAAAGAATTAGACACCAATTAGTGGCCTTCTGCATTGGAATAAGGTTGTGGTGAGATTAACTTATCAAAAAAAAAACACAACACATTTGTAACTTTCTTAGCATATTATGAAAAATCAAACAGTTATAACAACTATACAAAAGCAACTTTATATCCAATTTATCTGTTAGGGTTTACAAGTGTGATATACACCTGTATTTTTTTTTTTCCGAGACAGGGTTTCTTTGTATAGCCCTGGCTGTCCTGGAACTCACTTTATAGACCAGGCTGGCCTCGAACTCAGAAATCTGCCTGCCTCTGCCTCCCGAGTGCTGGGATTAAAGGCATGCACCACCATGCCCGGCTATACACCTGGATCTTAAGTTTGAAGAAGTACTAGATAAATATTTATACATTGTAAGTTCAAGGTTACTTGCATCAATTTCTAAAAGGACATAGAATTGTTATATAGGATTTTCTTAAATTTAATGATCATTTTCCATGAAAACATGTTTAAGCTAGCACTTCTAAATGGCTACCAACAACAATAACAAAAATCAGAGGCTAGCCAGGCATAGTCCCAGGTTAGAAGGCTGAGGCAGGGGGATTCCCAGTTCCAGGCCTGTTAGGGCCCTTCCTGTATCAGGCCACAGGAAATATTGGTCTCTGACTGCTGCAGTAGCTACTGTTGTTGATATTTGAAAGCCAGGTCTCCCTTCACTCAGACCAACATACTTCAAGAAATATTCTATAATAAGATAGTTAGGAAAACAAGACAGAAATAAGAAAACGTGACTCCAATATCCAAACATTGGTGATAATTTATTGTGTAAGACAGTTGTACAGCATTATTGAACCGGGGCACCAAGTAACATATACTCTTTCAATAGGATCTCAAACAACCAAGTGAGAGACAGGTAGATTATCGAAAGGAAGTAGGTTAATTCAACCTGCTGGGGATGTTGGACTGCCCAACTACTGGAAATTTTATCACCTAAATAAAAAGCAGTTTAATTTTATTAATGCACTTCCCTCATATTACACTGGGTAGTTTTGTGCCTTAATTCCTTGCTGGTCTAGTGTCTTAGTATATTGGAAGGCAGGGCTCATGTCTGCTAGTTATAAAACACTAGGTAAACTTGTCTGTAACATGTGGCAAAAACAGACAATTTAGCTACATCTTCAATGTTTATTTCAACGTCTGATATTTCTCTGATGAAAAATGGGGCAGCGCCTTCCTGTCTGGAATCAAACCGGGTGGAATGAGCCGGAGGCTCCGACAGAAGTTCACGTGTGGGATACTTACTTATTAAGCTACTTATAACTGTCCCTAATAAACCACTGATGACTTAATACTTAGACTCCACACTTAAAATACTAGCAGTGGCCACTTAGCTCTGCATCTGTGCTAAGTATATTAGCTTTCCCTTCTCTTTAATCCCCAAAATATCTGCAAAGGGAACAGATGTGCATAGAGTTAAAGTACCCTGAATTGCGAATATGTAAAAGCAATTTCAAAAGTTTCCCCTATTTCAAAACACGGCATATTTATCATGCCTGCAAGAATACAGTGTATGTTGCAAATGTAAATGAGCGAAATACCTAATAAAAAATGGAAAAAAAAAAAGTAAACTAGAAGAAAATGCTAATATTCAGAAAAATCTTAAAAATAAAAAAAAAAAAAAAAGAATACAGTGTATGAGCCCCAAATGGGCCCAACTATGAAAGCTGTAGTTAAAATTACCCGAGTCTACAGCATCTCAGGATGACGTCTAAATCCAACTCTGTGTATGTAACACATGGAATGCTTGATCAAGCATTGGGGAAATTAATATCCCAAGCTGTAAAGTTGTGTGTCATTGAGTCAGAAAGTAAAAGATCCCATTTAAGCCAGGCAGTGGGGGCACATGGCTTTGATCCCAGCACTTGGGAGGCAAAGGCAGGCAGATTTCTGAGTTTGAGGCCAGCCTGGTCTACAAAGTGAGTTCCAGGAAAGCCAGGGCTATACAGAGAAACCCTGTCTCGAAAACCAAAAACAAGCAAACAAAAACAACAACAAAAAAAACAACAAAAAGTCCCATTTAATGATTATGTGGGGGAGGCTTAATTTTTCCTTTCAGCTATTATTATTCAACACACCCTCAAGCTCAAAGCATCTGAGGCTAATGGAGTCATAACGAGAATAATCGAGGCCTTCCTTCCTGTGGGAATAAATGTATACATTTAAAAATCAACAAGTACGAACACATTCTCCTCCTTCCTTGCTTCCATTTGCTTTTCTGGATTTTGAATGTGGCTGTGCTTGTGCTATGCGGGGAAGTGAGCCTGTCAGGGTGGCGCTGGCATGGGTTTCTAATTAACTGAACACGCAGTATGAGACTAAATGTAGGGAACACATTTAAGCCCCTTTGAGACAGAATTAGCTTTGTCCCCAGGACATTGGTGTAGTATATTATATCTAAATTATGACCAAAGGTCTGATGTGCTCTGTGGTAAAATGCACATCATTGTCCCACAGTATTCAGTACTGGCTGGGGGTCACTTTAAACCAATATAATTTTTAAAATTTGAGGAAAATGAGACAATTGGCTAGTCCGCCCTTACATATGCTTTTAATCTTTTGATTTGGATGCTATGCAAGAACTTCCATTGTTAAGACAACATCAACAGATAAAAGAAACAACTAATATGGTTGCTACATAAATTCTTATGGAAATTAAAACTGAAATAAATGCTTTGTTTGGTAATCAGTATTAATATGACAAATACAATTATGACCCTTAAATGTTGCTGAATACAGTTTTCAAGTGCAACTAGTAGGTCATGATCATAACTTAAGAATGGAAGGCCAGGGGCTGGAGAGATGGCTCAGTGGTTAAGAGCACTGACTGTTCTTCTGAAGGTCCTGAGTTCAATTCTCAGCAACTGCATGGTGACTCACAACCATCTGTCATGGGATCTGATGCCCTCTTCTGGTGTGTCTGAAGATAGCAACAGTGTATTCACATACATAAAATAAATAAATTAAAAAAAAAGAATGGAAGGCTAGACTAATAATCTCATTGTCTCTTCTGTGGTTCTCATCTGTTACAAGCTGAAACTTACTTGTTATATTGAGTTGTCACCACTTGGTAACAGCGAATCGTTCCATTGACTTTATAACCTATGAGGCCTTTTGATGTAACGCCACATTTTTACATAAAAAAGCTGATTTTTTTCATATTTATTATGTCTTATATGCAAAGGCCAAGGCCTACATTGATTCATAGTCACAATAGTAAAGCACTGTGAATTATTAAAATTGAAAAACAAAATTAAAAATTCACCTTAAAAACATAAACATCCTACTGGAATTTGAATGTTTGTTGATTTCTACTTATTTTTAAAGCTTAAAATTCTATAAAAATAATAAGAAAACTTACTCTGTTGTTATATATATAAACAAAAACTATCATACGTCTCAATTATAAAAGTGTCCTACCTTTTGTCTAATTTAGAGATTCTGACATTGGCATGCAGTTAAAAATTTATATTCAGATGAATAATACCCCAGGTCAATGACAAATTATACTGCACTTCACTTGATGTCCCAAATGAGAAATTAAAATATTTCCAAATGTGGAAAGACCAAAACCTTTATGCATGCCCAATTATCAAGACTGCAACATAAACAGACTATGAAGTTGGCTATCATTTGGGCAACACTGAGTTTATTACTCATTTTACCCTCCTATATCTAACTAAATCAGCATAGGTTTGTCTGAATGCTAAGAGGCTTCTAATTCAAAAGTGACCTAGGGCTGGAGGGAGTTTTCTCTTACCAGTTTATCCACACGGTTATCCAACATGATCACCCTTCTACCTTGCATCTATAGTGTACCCGCTGAAAGAGAATGCTGAGCCACTCTGCGGAGGAGAAGTGACAGAGAAGCACAAACACAAACACAAACAAGTGGGTATCCAAGAAGGTGTTTAATCATGCTGGATGATACATGGTGCAACTGACACAGGTGATGGTTTCAGGATTTAGATCACAGAATATTTACATGCATGAGTAAGATGAGATTTCTACACAGAAAGACCATCTCCAGGGGTCGTCAGTATCATGATCCAAATACAGTGGCTACACTTGGAAGGTTACTAATCCATAGACTCTGGGAGTGGCAGAGGCCCTGAGCCATCCCACGTTAAGAGAGGGTGAGGATAGCTGAGCTCCTAGCCATTCCCGAGTTGTTTGTAGCTACACAGCTGTATTCCCCCTCGTCACCTTTAACTAAGCCTGTTATGAACAAATTGTGGAACCCTATGCCACTTTCCTCAGCACTGAACCGTGATCCTTGGACCAGTTTCCCATCTTTGTACCAAGAAACGGTGGGTCTCGGTGAACCACGGACTAAACACTGGAAATATGCCGCTGTCCCTAAGGGTGCGTGGCAATCTGAAATGCCTTTGATGAACCTGGGAGGGCCATCCACCACCTGGAATTCAAAAAAGCTGTCTGCGTATCTGCTCCTTAAGACTAGCTCCTCCTTCTGACTGCTTAAAGTCACTTTGCTTGTCCTGGTGGCCACAGCAGAGACTTGGGAGTCTCCCATGGTGAGGAAGCCTCGGCAGATGGCCTCTCCTGCGCTATTCAGAGCTCTGCATCTGTATGTCGCACAGTCGGAAGGGCCAACATCTTGGATTCTAAGGCTGTGACTTCCTTTCTCCTCGCTAATCACATACTTTGTGTCGTCTGGCTCAATGCACATGTACTCCTTATACCATCTGACTTCTGGGGGAGGAATGCCTATAACTGAACATTTGAACACAGCGCTGGAATTTTCTGGAATTCTAAAGTCGCAGATGGGTGTTATGAAGCGAGGAGGCATTTCGAAGGCTTCCAAATCGATCTTAAACTCTCTGCCTTCTTGCCCTTGGGACTCCGCACTGGGATCGACTAAACTCAGCGGGAGAATATCTAAGCTCACAATCATGCTTTTATGATCAGGAGTGAATTCAGGAACTGTGACTATTTTCACCTGCTTTTCAAATTCCTTCACATCCTTTTCACTTAGTTCCACTTCCAGGACAATCTCTTGAGGCGAAGGTGTTCTCGACGAGTTGCTGTTTGCCACGTCAAACTCCATGATGTGTTGGTGGGTTACTGGTGGCGGCAGGGCCACAGCTCTTTCCTCTTGGGGGATGACGTCTACAATTGCAAAGCTCTTTGCCTCCCCTATGATGTTTACCGCATGGCACAGGTACTCTCCTCCGTCTCCTTTTTGAATGTTGGCAATTTCCAGAGAACACACATTGCCCACCCTTTCCATTTTGATCCTGTCATCTGGCTCCAGCAAAGATTTATTTCGATACCATTTCACACCGGGAACCGGAAGACCCTCAACTTCAATGATGAAGCCTAATGTTGTATTTTCGTATATCTTCCTTCTACTTAGAGGCTCGATGAAAGATGGAGGCATTTCATTGTCTTTGGGTTCGATGGCTTCATTGGGTGTGCCGAATGAGTCTGAACGCCATGTTTCATAAGGTGAGCTCCTCTCGTCCGTAGGTGTATGGAAATGCTCATTCGCAGTGCTGTCTTCCCTCTCTAGCTCTGACAGGTTCCTGCTTACATTTCTAGCATGGTTTGGTCCTCTAGTGGGAATAAAACCTCTCTCTAGTTTCTCACCTGGGGGAGTGGAAAATCTCTCCAGAGCCTCCCCTGGGGGAGTGGAATATCTCTCCAGAGCCTCCCCTGGGGGAGTGGAAAATCTCTCCAGAGCCTCCCCTGGGGGTGTAGAAAATCTCTCCAGAGCCTCCCCTGGAGGAGTGGAATATCTCTCCAGAGCCTCCCCTGGAGGAGTGGAGTATCTCTCCAGAGCCTCCCCTGGAGGAGTGGAGTATCTCTCCAGAGCCTCCCCTGAGGGTGTGGAGTATCTTTCTGGTATTTCACCTTCAGAAGGTGTTGAGTATCTTTCCCCATTTTCCTCAGCTCTTGAATTTGCTACAGGTTGCTCAATTCTATCTGAAGGCTTAAAATATAAATCAGGAGACTTTGGAGATTCTAAATTTTCTACAGATGATGGTGGGCTATAGAACTGATCCAACTCAGACAGATCTTCGCTGCTTGTACTTCCCACATCAATGGAAATATCAGACTCAGGAGAATAGGGTCGCCCTACGGATTCCTGTTTCTGGTTGTAATATTCATACACGGTGTTGAAAGTTACTTCTTCAACCTCCATTGAAGTGGTTGAGTCGCTCTGAACAAGTTGTGCCTTGTGTTTGGTGTCTCTAACTTCAGGCACCTCATACCTTCCCTCAGCAAGTAAGTACTGTGTTAGAGAGGTCTCATATTCTCCCTCTTTAGTGGTTTGGGCCTCCTCCAATCGAGGGAGATTTTCAAGCAAACTCTTTTCTATCTTTTCTCCTTCCATGGTGGAGAAAGAGCTTTCACTTGGTACGTGAACTTCATGATAGGTTTCCTCTCCTGAGGCCTCAATTGATTCACTCAACTGTTCCTTTAGGTCCTGCTGCTCTCCAGTCATCAAGAATGGCAAGTCCTGACTCAGAGACAGCCGTCTGTGAGGCACTTCTGCTCCATGAACAGCACCTCTGGGGTTTTCTAGAGTTCCTTCATACCCCTGAGTCATACCAAATGCTGGTTTCAAGGTGGGTCCGTCCTCCATTTCATGATCCTCCAAACACTCTTCTTCACTGGCTGCCCTTTTCAACTGTGAAATGAAAGTCTTATCTCCATTTTCTACAGAAGCACCTGTCTCAGAAACGTTAGCTTCTTCCACATCAGCAGATGGAGTCTGAAACAAAGCCCGTGCTTCACCATGGATCACTTCAGAAAACGACTCAGGCACATGATCAGGTTTTAAAATTGCTGTGTTTTCTTCCTGGGCATATTGAAAGCTTTGGTAGATAGAAATCTCTTCTTTGTGGCATGTTTCCTGCTTGCTTTCAGTTTCTTGGCCCTGGAACACCTCGCCTGGATCTTCTATGTGAGAATACATTTGCTTTAGATCAAAGACAACATCTTCAGGATTAGCCATTTCTGAAGCAGGTTGTTGAGTTTTTAAAGAGCTTTTATCTTGTTGGCCATTGGCCAAACCTTGGAAATTCATGCCTGTACTTTCAATCTGTGAGTGAAACTGCTTTAGGTCAAATGTAACAGGTGCTTCGAGCTCAAACTTTTCTTGGTCTAGGGGAAGTATTTCTTCCTGTCGTCCCCTCTCTTCTATTTCAAACTCCTCGTGAGCTTGAGAGGAAAGCTGCTTCAAATCCATTATGATGTTAGAGGAATCTGCTTCTGTGTGTGAAGCCACTTCCTCTGCCCGATACATATTGCTCGAGCCTGGTTCATTTTGTGTTAATGAAAACTCTCGATTATCCCATTTCTTTTGTGGTGCTGTAACAAAGGATTTCTTGGTCCGTCTCTTTTCTACAACTCCCCTTTCTGCACGCTGCAGCTTTTCGAACGCAATGACCTTATGCCTCACCTTTTTCCCGGGGTAGTACCTTTCTTCTTCAAGGGCTTCTTCATAGGTAGGGACAGGTGAGTCTTCCACGTCCTGAACTGTGTTAGAGGTTCTCTTGGAGTGGATATTTAGCACATAATCACTTTGAGAATGTCCTTTCATATTTCCCCAGTCCGGTCCATGATATCCAACATCATCGCTGACTTTGTTTCTAATGTTAGCTTTGCTGAAGTCATCAACAAATGGACAAATGGTAGCCCCTGCTTGGAGTGACTGAGACCTCTCACCTATATGTTCCTCATCTTGGCATTGTAGAAACTCCATTCTGTGAGGCTTCTCGATGTCTGTGGGTCTAGAAGCATGCTGCATAGACTTGGATAGTTTTTCAACAGTAGTTGGACAGTATACCTCATTTTTCTTTTCCAACTCCCCAACTGTCTCAAGGCTTTGAAAATACTCCCTTATAGTATATTCTTTTATATTTGATTGGGCAGCAAAAGGACTAACTGTATGATCATAAAAATGTGTCCTTACAGGTTCCCCCTGAACTTGTGTTTGTTGATTTTTGGAATACTGTGCATAAATTCTGCTTTCATTTTCCAACTGACTATATTCCCTATAAGTGATGGGTTCTACAGTTAAATCTAAAATACTCTCAGCTATGCCTGAGTCATTTTGAGCCACACACTGATACCTTCCAGAGTCTTGTGAACTGGCATCATTGATATATAATCTGTAGCTACAATTAACTTCTTCCATCTCAAACCTTTGGTTCGGCTTTACGAGAACTCCATTATGAAACCACATGACCACTGGCTGAGGCTCCCCTGATATTAAACATTCAAGCATTACAGAATTCCCTTCCCTACAACTGGCACTCCTTGGCATTTCCTGTAGCATCTTTGGCGGCTCATTGGTAATATCAGAGGAGAAGATAAATTTGTGTTTTGGTGACTGGATGGCTTGATCTCGAGGTGTTACTTCAGGCTCCAACTCAAACAGTTCCCTGCATTCTTTGTTCTGCTCTGGGGTTGGAGTGGCTGCAGTTATCTGAATTTCTACAGGGAAGGAGAGCAGCTCTCTGTCTGCAGAGGGGAGTTCTGGGAGGTGAGCTTTTAACATATGGAGATGTTCTTGCCTCTCTTGACTAAAAGATGGGTGAATCCTTCTTGCCTGGTCAAACACCAAGGCCAGCTCCTCTTCTTCATCTGCGTAGTCAGGCCACACTGGGACCTTATGAGGCTGGGACTCATACCTTGGTTTTGCCTTCACTCTAAGCATACTGGTTGCTTTAACTGTTCCATACTGGTTAAACAGCACACAGGTAACAGAGCCTCCATGCTGGGGCTGAACAGAAGGAAAGGTTAACGTTGAGTAGTTCTCGAATGTATGAGTGGTAAAACCTTGACTACGCGGTACGGGCATCTCATTGTTATACCAGGTCACAATGGGCTGAGGGTATCCTTGAAAGTGACACACAAATTTACAGCTGTCACCTTCATAAACTTCTTGTGATTCAATATCCTGGAGAAATGAAGGTGGGCAACGTTGTGGATGTTTTTGGAAGTAATTTTCGAAAGACCGTGTTTTCTCCTCATGCTCCACTTTGAATTCTTCCACTTTGGTGGAAGCGTGGCACTGCCCCTCTTGCCAACCCCTCTGTGTTCCTCCTCCACTATCTACATCTTCGGTCTCTTTAGCATCAACAAATGTATCCAAGGACTCACTAGGATATGGTGTAAGAACCTGAGACACCTTATCAGGAGATTCACATATTCCTCTACTCTTATATCCATGCACTTCCTCATTAGAGGTGAATGGCAATGGTTCTCTGATCACAGTGCTGGTCACAGACTCTTCAAACCACTCCACGGCTTGCAGGTTTTCACCTACTAGGACATGCTCACACAAATAGCCTTTCTGGAGGCTTTCTTCTAGAAAGGTCTCTTGGTCCGGGCTATTTTCCGTCTGGAGATCTTCATCACCAGTGGCTCGGACACTTGAAGGAGGTTCTCTGTTTTGATGTATTTGATTTGGAACGGAATACGGATTCTCGATGACTCCTTCTGCTGAGTTATCGACCCTATGTCTGTCTTCAGCAAACTCGCGTCCAAACCCACGCTTCCCTTCCTCTCTAGAGAGTGGAGCATCTCCAACAATATCCTCACTTCTCACAGTCACCGAGTTTACTTCAGACGACGCTTCTAAAAGCGATAATTTCTTTTTCTCTAAGAAGATTTTTCTTGCCTCCCGTAACCGCTGCAATTTCATTTTGGTTTCCTCATCTAGGAAACTCTCACCTACGCTCAGGCATCCTCTGATATCAAATTTGCTTTCTGACCACTCGTCATTGTACACATAGTCTGCCCTCCTGACAGGGCTCGCTGACCTAAAGTGTATGGTTCTCACCATTCCCTTCTCTTCCACATCTTGCTTTTTGTTAAAGGGGGAGCCAGTAAACCTCAGGCCAACCTTTATCCTCTCTTCTCTCCTTTCACCTAGACCCCGCGTGTTTTCCCATGTCTGCTCTGCCCTTTTCAGAAATTCTAAGTATCTCTCATCTTGCCCTTTCTGGATAACATGCAGTGATGCACTGGACTCGGCAGACCCCTCACTATTAACCGCCAAGAACCTGTAACTGCCCGAATCTCGGCCTTGGACCCTTTTCACCTCTAAGCTGGAAGAGTGTTGGTGTAAGTCAGTCTCGGTTCTTACGACCCGACGGAGACCTGTTGGGATCGGCCTGTTATTATGAAACCAAGTCATTTCTGGAGTTGGGTAGGCAACCAGGCTGCATGTAAACACAATAGGTTCACCCTCTAAAGCATATTGAAATGTGAGTTTTTGAGTAAAAGTCGGCTTGAAATATTCAGGC